>NC_091953.1:94948673-95248673 GCF_031021105.1 Erythrolamprus reginae | reverse complement strand
TACAACCATTTGGATATTTCAGCACTAGCGAATTTGGGCTCTCCCCACCATTTGAGTCAAATGGATGCCCATAACAATATTCACTTAATTTGGGAAAAATATGGAAGATGTGTGACACGAAGTCTAAACTATGAAGCAAATGTGATAAAATGATTAGCACAACTTTGCTATTGCCTTTTTACTCTCTACAATGCCCCAATGAATTGCTTGAGCCATATCTTCTATATCTTCTATATCTTCTTTTCTATTCTTTCATAGATATATTTTACTATGAGTATCTCCTCTATAACCTTCATCATGTATTTTACTATGTGTGTGTATATATATATACCCACTAAAACTCTCATTGTGTATTGGACAAAATAAATAAATAAAAAATTTACAAATATTTTGTTTCCCAGAACTTAAATAATGTTTCAACTATCTTGCATCTTTCTGTCAAGATTGTCACCCTTACTCTTTATACTTAGTATTAAGATAAGATTTTTAAATCAAAATGCATATTAAATTAGTATCAAATTCAATGAGTTTCAAAGCAGTTGACTACCAAGGTACCATTGCAGATTGTGAAAACTACTTGTTCCACCTTGAATTCAGTTCTTGATATACTTTTTAAAACATTAGATGCAATAAATTCCTCAGAATCCACATCATGTGTAACAGAACATGTGTAATTTAAATGATAGTCTGCAATTAATATCAGCTATGGCAAAAATTGAGGAAAACTGGTTTGATATGTCCTTAGAAGACAAGTCCAACAGATCAGAAAAAGCATTTGAGAGGAGTTACATCTCCATTCAGTAGTGAAATGAACATGTCTAGATAGAAGCTCAAGATTTGCTCATTTTCCAAATTGACTTGGACAAGTTTCCAGCCACAGGTGTTTCAGAATCCTTTGCAGAGAGATTTATGAAAAGACATTATTTGAAGAACATTCTTAAAACTGATTTTCAACATCGACATCATGATGGGTGAGATTGAAGAAAGAAATCAAAATAATGTACTACTCAGTGTCATCTGGCTGTTGGAAGAAATGTCTGTCTGGCTTCAGTTCCAAGTGGGAAGAAAGACACATGGAGTGCATTTGGAAATATGATTAAATGGTGGGCAGAACCACATGGTTTGAAGTCCTGGATAGCTGACCACAAGGAGTGGAGAGTAAGATATATTTATACACTCTCTTGGGCTTTGAAATTGCTTCCTGTTCCTGTGAAAGGAATGTAATCTGAATGGTTGTCAGACTCCCATGGGGCCATGCAGGGGCAACTTTGTAGGTTGTCTTGAGTCCCAGGTTTGGTTGAATCCTGCTGGGCGATGTAATCTTCCCAGGTGCCATGTGGTGAGATGGATAGAGGACTAATCAGAGGTGGGTTCCTCCGAGTTCTGATCGGGTCTACAGAACCGGTAGTAACTTGCTGACCTGGGACACTGGAACCAGTAGCGATCTACACCTGCCAATGTGCGCTAGTCAGTGGAGCCAAAGGTGGGGACATCTTGTTTTTTGTTTTTTTTATAGGACTGTGCATGCACAGAGGGACATTTCCAGGAAGTGATGCACGCATGCAAAATGTGCACTTCCGTCGCGGTGTTAACCTGCGGGGAAGATAAGTAGAACCCACCCCGGGACAAATCCTATTATGTCCTGAGATTGAAGGTCTTTTGTGTTGTAGATGAGCTGGCTCAGCCTTTTGTCCTGTAGATAGGTTGGCCCAGTCTTTTTGGAGCTAGTAACAAATGTGGGGGAGATATAATATTCTGCCTTTTTAATATTTCCTAGCATATTTCATTCTTCTAGGAGACATGTGGTTGCTAACTTTCTGCATAGCTTTGTAGGTGATCCTACAGGCAGCAAAATGAAATCACAACTTAAATACAGTAATATTTGTAGATCCATATAGCCTTTTATATGTCCCAGCTGACTGATACATTACTATGTGATATGATATTTTTAATGTACATAGAAAAGAACTATCTACAAAAGAAACTTTATTAAATTTAGAGGGACTTCTTCCTTTTAATGAGTGAGAAAAATCTAGTATGCATTATATGTATATCAGAAATGCCCGACCGGCGGCTTAAAAACCGCCAGGTGAAATTACCTCTGAGCCGGGGGAGATGCTGCCAGCAGCTTTTTAAAGCTCCATGCTTCCGGGTTCCTCTGGAACCCGGAAGTTCAGCTTTTGGCAGCGCGCCAAGGTGGCGCGCTGCCTGCTGGGTCCTGGGGGAGGTCCTGGGTCGCCCTATTTAAGAGCGATCCAGACAGGACCTCCCCCTTGCTTTGGCTCCCTCTTCAGGCGAACACCCGCCCACCCTCCGCTATCAACAGTGTGTCCTAAGGAGGTCGCCTCAGGGCCGAATAGGAATTTTTTGTGGCCTCCCCTTTAGAGGCGGCCGTTTTTCGCCTATTCCACACTGACGGGGCGGACTGGATTGGTTAGGGGGTGCGGCGCACTTAGTGGTATAGGCCTCCCTTTGGTCATTGGGGTTTGGCAGGTTAGGGGCGGAAATGGGTAATTAGAAGTGACTGCGCATGCTCCTTTTGGGCATCCTTCAAAGGGTGATGGACCGCCTCTCTCCAGGAACTAGAGGTTGGAACAACGTCGGGAATTGGAGAGAGGATGTCCATGGGAATCACTGGATCCAATTTCCCACGGGGATTGGAGGGTGAACTCCTCCCACACGATGAAGGGGTGTGGCTTCGATCCAGGTGAAGGTGGTACCTTCACCTGGTTCAGCAAGGAGTTTTTACCCAAAGTTACCAAGGTATTTTCTGGTAGGAATTTCCGCCCCGTTAGTTTTGGCCTCTGCAGGTCCTTAGTTTGTTCTGAATTTAAATATTTAAATTGACGTATTCAAATTTATTTAAATTTATGTTAATTCAATAAAATGACCCATATTTAATCCACAACATGTCTCAGCGTCGTTACTCGGCTTCGGGGGGTAATGCTTGCATATATAGTAGCTACAAGATTTAGAAGATATGACTGTATTTCAAATGGAATAGGCTTTCTTGCTTTAATGTACTATTTCAGCAGTAACATACTATTTCAGCAATAATTAAAGTGAATCATCTTAGCATGGCAATAAATATGCATAAAATGTTTTTCTGATATTTTACTGATGCTCTGTGCTTGCCCTCTCTTCCCATTTTACAAAAGAACACAGGGGACTTTTCTTAGGTGAACTACTAAAAGTGACTAGTATGGGCAGTATAAATGCCATTTATTTATATTTAATTAGATTGTGACCTTTTTATGTCTAAGAAGAAATGGTATTAAGGTGGGAACAAGATAGAGAAAGGAGTTCCCATAATATTAAAGCAAAGGACAAACTACTTCATTGGTGAAGCTGTCCCCAACAATATGAGAGTTGTTATTTCCATTCTGCATAGGATTATATAAGGTCATTTATCACAGCACTACCTGACCACAATATTTTAATATGGCTGTAATCCCTTAGATCTATGAGTATGAGAGAAACTGCAAATAATGGAAACAAGTGACTGAATTTTGGAGACAAGTGTCTCCAGAAGGATGAGGTATACACTAGGCTTGATCCCATCATGGGCAAAATATTAATATTTGTTATTTTCTTTCCTGTGTTTGCTGTTTCCAGTGAAAGCCTGGATCCTCTGTTCCTTTCCTAACCTAAAATTATTAGAAGGTTTTTTTTCTTAATTTAGTTTATGGTCAATAACAAAACAATGCAAAAATAAACAAAAATGTGCCTTGTATGTGGAGCATAGTATAAAAATTAATCAAACAAAATTCTTAGAGATAGTCTATGTTGCTGGCTCAGACTAACTTCTGGTCTTGAATGAAGCATCACAGAATTTCCCCACTGTCAAGGATGCTGAGATTTACTAATTAGCCAATAGTAGAAGAATGTAGGTGTAAAAAGAATCTAAAAAGAATCTGTTTTAGAGGCACAGTGTACTTCTTCCTAATAAAAGAGGCAATATAATAAAACCTTACATTACTTTTGATCTGCGAAGACATAACCAATCCTTAAAAGGTAGGGTTTTGAATGTTCTTCCTGGACAGCACTAAGCAAGATGTCAAAGTGATCTGGAAGGAAGGATTTTATAAACAGCTAAATTGTTATATGTTGCAAATTGCTTGTTGATTTCCACATAGGAACAGACAGACGCTAGGATAGGGATGCAGAATTATTTAGCCATTCTAAGCCCAAAATAAGCAACATAAGCAATTGAGCAACATATCGTATTTTTTGGAGTATAAGACACACTTTTTTACCCACCAAAAGAGGGTGAAAACTTGGGTGTATCTTATAGACTGAATGTACCTCCATCCAGCCATCCCCACCTTTTGGCCTCTGCCTCCCAGCAGTTTACCTCCTTGCAGCAAACAGCGCAAAGCCTGATTAGCACAAGCAATTGATTATCACTATCAGTCTCTTGACCCACAGCTGATTCAGGATGCTGCAGGGAGGTCACATGCTAAAACTGAAACTAGCTGTGAGGAGGCAAATTGCTGGGAGATAGAGGCAGAAATTTATTTTCTTGTGCTAATGAGATTGCTGAAACTGGATGCAAGGAGGTAAGTCAATAACTATAAATGTCTATAGAATGTTCAAATTATTATTCTTATTTTTTTAAAGTCTGCTTTATTATTGTTCTAGACAACTTAAAAAACGAAGAAGTTTTTTGATCTGAAGAGGCCTGGTGCTATTATATCTTCTTTTAAATTGCAGAGAATAATGTATACTCCCAGAAAGCTGCATCAATTTTAAAGATCTGTAAAAGTATAACCTGAAATGTAACAGTGTCCTGTTTTAGTATTAAGATAATGCAGCTGAGTTAAACCCTGACTTACTCCTGTTTGGAGTAGATCTATTTAAATAATTGGGAGGAGTTAATGTAATTACATTTAAGAAAACTTTCTGGCATTAATATACTGCCATAATGTACATTTCTCCAATTCGTTCCTATTTCTATGCACATGCACAGAAATAAACAGCAAACATTGTATGTCTTCTGGACTGTTTGCTGAATTGCAAATTGCTGGGAGGCAGAGGCAGATTTTTCCTCCTTGTTTTTCTCTCCCAAAAATAAGGTAAATACTCTGAAAAATATGGTAAATTAGCATAGATTGGCATAAACGTCAACATAGTTAATAAAATATCATTTTCATTATTGTTGAAATGTCTTTTCCATTATTGCAATAAGTTCCAGTACGGACTTACTGCCCACAGAAATGGTATTCTCAGCCAAACTCACTTCACAGTGTTGTTGTTGTGGGGAAAATAGGAGGAGGAAGGGGTATTAAGTATATGATTGCCACCTTGAGTTATTTATAAAAACAATGAGGGTAGCAAACAAAGAAATAAACAAATAAACGTAGAAAAATAATCTAGCTTATACTAACACTACTTAATATACTCCCACATATTTGTTTATTTTTTTCAAAATTATTCTTCCTTGAATATTATTCTTGCTTTCAGAAAACCTCCAAGGTCCCTTCCAACTCTGTTGTTATGATGACGATGATGATGATGTTTATGATGATGATGATATTGTCCTACCCAGTTTACATCAAATGGGATTTTATTTTTAAAATAACATCTGATGGGAACATCAGCATAATATTTGAGGAATTGTCTTTTTCCATTAGTTTTGTTCTTTTCAGCTTCCTTACAATATCTTTGCAATTCTGCTGACCTATTAAACCAACTGCCAAAATGAAGGTATATCTGAAGCAAATGTTAACACTGAATCCAATCCATCCCCCAAAGTAATCACTTTTGCTGCTGAAGAAGAAGGAGGAAAAAAAATTCAGGTCAATAAGAGCCACAACATGACAATCACTTCTAATAGATGAACAGTACTTGGCATCTTCTTAAGTTCCATCCAAATTCAAAACAGGGACAGAAAGCAGTGGTGTCAATGACACAAATAAAAATAGCCAAGGCAATTTTGCCTTTTCTTGATTTAGAACAGAGAAAGTATAACACATACACATATTTATAAGTGTCATTCTAGCTGAGGTGAGGATTTTAGAAAGGCTAGATTCTACCAGTTTTGTCTCATAAAATGATAAACAAGGGTGTTTTTTCATAAAATGAGAAGCAGACTTCTTTGTTATATCACACATAAGACAACAGTACTGAAAAACTCAAGATCATGGCAAATATTTTTTTTCAAGATGCATATGTTATTTTAATGAGGCTACTTGAAAGCTACTTTCATATTAGCTGCAAGCTCTAACTTTGCATCTTGGAATATTAGCAAATGGTCTACATGATTTAAACTAGAAATGTGAAAGACTTCACCTAACAATGCTGCTGCCCTACAAAGAGACCTTAACTATGTGTCAGAATGATCAAACAACTGGCAATTCCAAATATCAATGAACAAATGATTTGTCTTACACATTGACCCCCCAAAAAATCAGAACATCAAATATAAGCTGAGAGATATGACCTCATAGATAGGGGTGTGCTACTGCCCGGATGGGGGGGAACGCAGTGGGGTAGCAAAAATGGAGCTCCACCCCAGAGCAGCCAATTTGCACTGAAAGATGTTGAAAGAAAATGCAGGGCATCCTGCATAAGCCACGCCCACAGTGTGGTAGTAAAAATTTTGGTAGCCCTTCAATGCTCATAGATGACCCTCACTCTGTCAAGGACCTTGGAGTACCCATCTCAAATGATCTAAATGCCAGAGCTCACTGTTACAGCATTGCCAAAAAGGCATTAAGATTTGTTAACCTAATCTTGTGAAGCTTCTTCTCCAGTAATATTGTACTACAAACTAGGGCATACAAAACCTTTGCCAGACCAATTCTTGAGTACAGCTCATCTGCCTGGAACCCCCACTGTATATCGGACATTAGTACAATTGACTGAGTCCAGAGTTTTTCACAAGAAGAGTACTCCACTCCTCTGCTCAAAACAAAATACCCTATACCACCAAGCTTGAAATTTTGGGATTAGACAAATTATAACTACGCCATTTTCAGTCTGATTTAAGCGTAATACACAACATTATGTGCTACAAAGTCCTACCTGCCAATGGCTACTTCAGCTTCATCTGCAAAAATACACAAGCACACAATAGATACAAACTTAGGGTAAACCGCTCCAAACTCGATTGCAGAAAATATTACTTCAACAAAATAGTGGTCAATGCCTGAAATGTACTACCTGACTCTGTAGTTACTTCAACAAAGCCCCATAACTTTGACCTTAGACTGTCTACTATCGACCTCATTCCATTCCTAACAGGTCTGTAAGGGGTGTGCATAAGTGCACCAATGTACTTACCATCCCTGTTGTACTGTCCCCATTTATTTGTATCCTTATTCTGTAATCATGTTTATTCCTATATCTGTTATATTATACGTTTTTGACAAATAAAACAACAACTAATAATGGGTAGTGTGCCAGTGAACAAGTGTGCACAACACTTGTGCACAAGTGAACAAAAATTCACAATTTTAAGTGCAATTAATGTATAAATTATTCCATTCTTAATAGTGTGTCTTTTCACATACTATTAATAATGTTCACAGATACATTGTGAGATTCTTAAACTGAAAATCAGTTTTCACTTCAGATTTTCAAGTAAGATTGAAGTATTGGTGTTTTTATATCAGAAATATAATATAAACATATTTCTGATGGGACAAAGAAATCTAACTACATTATTTGAAATTTAGGTCACTAATGCACATTCTGCATTTTTTTTTAAAGAAAGGCCACATCTTGGTTAGAAAGGGTAAATTCACAACTTAAATTCTGCAGAGCTTTTGCCAAGAAGTATTGTTAATACTAGATTAGATATGACAATGGATGGACAGTCTCCTGCATTCACAAGTCTTTAAAATTTGATGCTTTCCAATAGCCATGCTTTCTGTTAATAATGAAAATTGATTTACAACATATTTATCACTAAATGGGGGAACAACTATTAGTATCCAGGGCCGCTGATAGGCCGGTACTACTGGTAGTGGCATCAGGGGCCCGGCCAAATTGACAAATGGGGGGGACGGTTTTGCCGGCCCCCTGGTGCCCGCAGTAATTTGTACCCAGTGAGCAGCGCCGACGCCGAGCTCCATCTCCTCGCTCGCACAGGCGCAGTACCGGTCCTCTCTTGAAGCGTGTGGCGAAGGTAGGAGCCCCTTCGGGGTGGGGGCATTGGGGAACGAGGCTTGGGTGGCCGGGGCATTCCCTGTAGCTGTAGGCTGCGCACGCCTTAGCCAGCGCACCCCAAAACGCCCCCCGGTCCCGCATACCCTTTTCCAAGGGCACGCATGCCGCAGCCCCCCGCAGCCCCCCCGCCTCTAGCCCCCTCACGCCCCTGGTTACTTGCCACTGCCCCCCGCATGCCCGCATGCCCACCCGATCCACCTCTCTTTCTCCTCCGCCAGCCAAGGTTTTTCTTGCCGAAAAAGAAAGAAAACCTTTGCCGGCTTTTTCCCCCCCCTTAATTTGAATGTTCCGGGCGGGCTGGCAGGGACATTCAAAATCACTTTCACCAGCGTCCGGAGAACGAGAGAGAGAGTGAGAGCAACAGAGCAAGATAGAGAGAAAGTGAGAGAGAGAGAGAGAAAGAGGGGGAAGAGAAAGAGATAGCAAGAGAGAGAGAACGAGAGAGAGAACGAGTGAGAGAAAGAAAACAAGAGAGAGAAAGTGAGAAAAAGAGAGAGAGCAAGAGGGGGAGAGATAGAGAAAGAGGGGGAGAGAGAGAAAGAGAAAGAAAGAAAGAAAAAGAGAGAGGGAGATGAGAGAGGAAGGAAGAGAGTGAGAGAGAGGAAGAAAGCAAGATAGAGAAATAAAGAAACAGATGAGAGAGGAAGGAAGAGAGTGAGAGAGAGGAAGAAAGCAAGAGAGAGAAAGAGAGAGAAAGAGAGAGAAAGAAAGAGTGAGAGATGAGAGGAAGGAAGAGAGTGAGAGAGAGGAAGAAAGCAAGATAGAGAAAGAGAGAGAGAGAGATGAGAGGAAGGAAGAGAGAGAGAGAGAGGAAGAAAGAGATAGAGAAGAGTGGAAGGAAGAGAGAGAGAAATGATAGAATAAAGGGGAGAAAAAAGAGAAATGAGAAAATGATTGAGGCAGAGAATGACAGGAAAGAGAGAGGTGACTCTTGATTTAAAGCATATGGTAAAAGCACTTAAATAATAACAGAAAAAACCCCAGCCCTCACCTGTTTTTATTAATAGTTTTGCTGGTTGTTTTAGTTTTAATAGTAATGGATTTTGGCTTTTTTAAATTATTAATTTCTTTTAATAAAAAAGAAGGAATTTATTTATTTATTTATTTATTTATTTATGTATTTATGTATTTATGTATTTATGTATTTATGTATTTATATATTTATATATTTATATATTTATATATTTATATATTTATATATTTATATATTTATATATTTATATATTTATATATTTATATATTTATATATTTATATATTTATATATTTATATATTTATATATTTATATATTTATATATTTATATATTTATATATTTATATATATATGCCGCCCAGTCCCAAGTTTTTCCTTATTTCCAGATTGCATTTCCTCTTGGTGAGGTTCCGCCCATTGCCCATTACAGATCCTGGTTGACAAAGTGGCATATTTTATCTTTACAATATAATCTTTAAACAGATTACACTTACTTACTAAGAATTTTTTAAAAATAAAATATTACAGCCAAACATGAAACTAGATTTTATTGCTTATTTTCTGGTCTCACTTACAGCTTTTGGACGCCATGTTATTTTCTCATCTAACTATTAATGAAGTCCAACCCAATTAGGTTTTGGAAATAAGCCAAAATAAAATAATAAAATAGAAGCAGAAATTCTGGCCCATAGAAGCAGAAAGCCTGGATATAGTAATATTATTATAACACTAAAGGGAATCCTTGAAGGCCAATACTAACAATATTTGATGGGAAGTTGATGGGAAGGGTAGGAACACTCGTCTGAATTGAATTCAAAATTATTATTTTATTATAAGATAGGATGCATAACATTATATAATACGATGCTTGAATTAATGAATCTTATTTCATTCAGAAAAAAGGTATCAGCAAATGTTTCATTATTGTAATATACATAAGACCTACGCCCACATCATTATTATCACATATAAAATATGGCCACCTAGTCACTCGGTTTTGATTTAGAGCCACATCACATTTCCATTTTCTATAACTAGTTCAGAATATAACATACCTTAATTTGCAACTTGGCTAGCAAAGTTTATGAAAGGAAATCTCATTTCAATACTTGTAATTATGGATTGATTCATTTCAACTCTTTCCCCTAAAACTATATTAATTAAAGCAGTCCAATCTGTATGGCCTCAGTGGAATATAAAACTGCATAATACATTCATTTTCAACCGAGCACATGCCAATAAATGAAAAATGAAAGCTCTATAAAGGGCTTTAATATAAATACCTCTGCAGTTTTACAAGTTGTTTGTTCTACATTTTTTCTAGCTGCAGCTAAATGCAGAATGGCAGGTCAACATTAAAGTTTACACAGAATATCCTATTTGTGGAAAGCCTTTGTCACCAATTATGATCAGCACTAATCAGCAAAAGAAATTAAAAAAACCTTTTACGCTGCATCTGAGTCATAATTTAGCAAGTAATGCAATACAAGAATTATGTCATCAAACCAACACGAGAAGTTTAATTGAAGCCTAATAGCCTTCCAAACATTAACAGAACTAATCAAGTAAAGGTCTTCAAAAACAAATATTAAATAAAAATATTACATAATTTAATACTGGTTGAAATAAAACCAGGCTATTTAGTGGCTACACTGATAACGAAGCTAAAGTTAAACATTTTGGGCCCATAATGTGAAGACAAAAGAGATGTGAGAGAATAACCTGATGACTGAAAAATAAAAGGACATTCAAAAAGAGACTGCGGGTTCCTGCCAATCCGGACCGGTTCTATAGAACCAGTAGTGGGAATTTTCTCCCGCTCACTGAATTGGCAGCGATAGCCAGGTGGACATGCCCCTGAACTGGCTCTCATGGTGGTGGTGCTTCTGCTTACACGGAGAAGCTGTTTTTTTGCTACTGCACATGCACAGAAGTTTTTTTATAGCAGTGTGCATGAGTGCGCCCATGTGGCACGTAAGTAAGTGAACCGGCAACGAAGTAAGTCAGAATCCACCACTGCTAGACCATATGATGGCAAGATGCTGCCATTGATTCTTAAAGCAAAAGCCTACATTAACCCAAGAAAGCAATTACTTATCAGACAGTCCTTGCAAAAATACCACCATGGCTAAGAAGATTCAGAAGTCAGCAAACAAATGGGCAATAACAGTGCTGACAAATAAAACAACCTTTCTCTAAAGCAGTGTTTCTCAAATAGTGGATGGGGCCCCCGGGGGGGGGGAGCGATGCCAGGGGGACGTGCTTTTCTGCCGCAGGGAGTAGGGGTTTTTTGCATCGAACCATAGCACAGAGTAAGAGATATGAAGTGCATATAACAAACCCTTAACAGACACCGTGGGAAAATATTTAACAGGGATGAAAAGAAAGGAGGAGCAGAGATAGTGTGACAAACGTAATTCTCCCGAAAGCTAAGATATGAAAAATGATGAAGCGTATATAGCGTCTGACTTCACTGTGGCTATGGTGGGAGATGAGGAAAGAACAGTATGTTTACTGTGTTTAAAAATGTTGGCACAGGACAGCATCAAGCCAAATAAATTAAGACGTCACTTAAACACATTATATCCCAATCACGCTGATAAGCCGGTTGAGTTTTTTCAGTGAAAACTTGCTGAATATTGCAAACAATCAACGTGGCAGAAAGTTGGGGGGGACGCAAAATGTTTACTTCTTCCTAGGGGGGGGCGTAACAGAAAATAATTGAGAAGCACTGCTCTAAAGGAACATCCTAAGTCTATGTACAAGATATTTATATGAAACATTAAGATATTGAGTGGAAGATACTGCTTTTCAAAAAAAAGTTCTGGAGAAGGTTTTTCCAGCAAGCCTTGAGTCAGTGTGTTGTGTGAACCTGCACTAGATATTTGTATAGCCCTTACATGGTATCCTATGTTTTGTTATTGTTAGGATTGGGTGTTTTTATCAATTCCGTTTTACGGTGAGCAATTAATTTTTTTAAAGTAACCCCGAGTTGCTTTTGTGATTATAAATCACATCTCATCACTTGAAATCAAATGGCACATATCAAGACCTGATTGGACAAAGAGAGGTGCTCCCCCTCACTGAATCTGTCCAGCTGGGTTTCATGGCCTGGATTAATCCCAGCCTTGGGGCAGAAGATATCTTATTTATTTTATTTTACTTACTTATTTTGTCAAGTACATATTTGTAATATACATAGATATAACATTGTTTATATGCATAAGGTGGGTATTGATAAGAGGGAACATTAGGAGAGGAATGGTTGGCACACTGGTGTGCTTATGCACCAGTATGGCTATCATCCCTATGACATGCTAGTGCCATCCCTGTGACATGACCATACTTATGACATAGCAATTGGATACTGGGAAGAGCCTTCTTGTTGTGAGGAATGCTATCTCGCAGGTCTGATGTGATGTCTTACTGGTCCAAATGACAAACTAGAGATACTGCTGTTGTGCCATTCTTCCAGCTGCATGGCTGTATCCTGTATCCAGATGCTCATGTTTCATCTACTCAGTTGGATATAAATTTGTCCAGGATGAAAACATGTGATGTCTTACTGTCCAAAGGACAAACTAGAGATGCTGCTGTTGCGCCATTCTTCCAGCTGCATGGCTGTATCCTGTATCCAGATGCTCATGTTTCATCTGCTCAGATGGATATAAATTTGCCTAGGGTGAAAACATGATTCTGCCCAGGGTGAAAACAAGAAAGTCTTTGAGTTTACCCTTATTATCAACACCACTTCTTTTATCATTTTTCCCTTGTCCGACAGGGAAGTAAGGTAGGAAAATTCTAATTGGTTCCCTGCTGGATTGGCTCCCTATTTAACCCCACCCCCACCCCCACCTTTTGTATACTGGTCCTGGAAGTTACTCCCTGTAACCTAATAAAGAGCTGAAGCCACTCCACCAGTCTCCTGTCTCTTCAGTATCTCAAGTCAACAATCCTTAAAATCAATAAATCAGAAAAGCTGTGTAAATGGGCTGCTGATGTTAGATTGGCTAATTTGGCTGATTATTTTTTCTGGGCAACATTTTGCTGCATTTTGCTCAATAAAAATAGCAAAACAAGCCAACTCTTTACTAATCCATACATCCCTAAATAAGATGGGAATTTAACTATAAATGAAGAAATGCTGTATTTTTGGCAGAAATACCATTTTTTCTAGAATTCTGGAATATAATTTTGCAGTTTAGTTTATATTATCAATTTTTTTAACCTGCTCTTGTATCTTTCACAGGAGCTGAGGGAAGGCACCACTTTTCTTTCTTGAGCATTATGATCATAAAAAACATATTCATTTCCCTTAAATACTCAGATATGGCACAGAGGCAAATCAAGTCTTTCTGTTGCTGTTCAGTCATTTGATCAGACTTCTCTTTGTAGGATTATCTGTCAGTAGTTACGGAAAGTTGTTACTTTGGAATAAAAATGAAGCCCGTGTGGACCACATGGCCTCTGGCGGAGCATATTTCCTTATCAAAACATCAGAGGAACATCAGCCCATTTTAGAAATTCACATATGTCAGTCATATCTAGGAAGCAAGATAATGAAGCAAATGAATATCTCCTTATCCATCTTGGTGTTCTTTAACAAATCTCTGAAATAAATGTTGTATCGTCAGCTGATGGGTTAAGAAAAAAATGTATCATGGCCAAAAGTTTTCTCCTCTCTTCAACAACAACAAATGAAGTTAAACTTTCTGAATGTATTTCATTTGACCCTTATTAGATACAGAGGTTATCCTCTTTTTTATGGTCCTTTTTTGGTGCTCTTCTGTCCTATCTGCTGCCTGGGGAAACAATGGACATATCAATAGTATTATTATTATTATTATTATTATTATTATTATTATTAATTAGATTTGTATTAATTAGATTTCTCCAAAGACTCGGGGCGGCTTACAAGATACAGTATAAAACAATGTGTACAAACAAATCTAATTAGTTAAAAAACTACAAGCTAAAAACCCAATACTGTATATTAAAATCAATCAACCAATTCAATCACAACCATACATCATGTTTAGTAGTCAGGGGGTCTTGATCTAATTGCCCCAGCTGTGGCGACATAAGTGAGTCTTAAGACTCTTGTGAAAGACAAGGAGGGTGGGGGCAATTCTGATTTCTGGAGGGAGCTGATTCCAGAGTACTGGGGCCGCCACAGAGAAGGCTCTTCCCCTAGGCCTCGCCAAGCGACATTATCTGGTTGACGGGACCTGGAGAAGGCCAACTCTGTGGGACCTAACCGGCCGCTTATTATTATCTGCTAGTAATTGCTAGTAATTATCTGATAGTAATTGCTCTCGTTGAGTTGCTGTAACCATGTGTCTGCCTGGGTTAACAGGGGTGGAATGCAGCCACTTTGTCTTTTTATCAGGCTGTCTCTGACTGTTCTTGTCTTCTGCTCTACTCTAGCGTAAATAGCTTGAAAACTGCTTCTCAATGGTTCTTAACATCGTGGCCCTTTCTTGGAATCCACCCACATCACCTTCCGAATAAAATGTTTGAAATACAATTATCTCATGATAAAACAGCTGTCAAAAGCTACTTTAGAATGGAAGGGTTGAAACATAATGGAAATGTAAAATATACTGCTCAGAATCCATAGGCCAAAGCTATTCAGGCATGGTAATCTGTCATTTGAGTGTATGTGCTTAATGTATGAATGGCTTCCATCTAAGCCATAAACTTTTTTTTCTTCCTAGGCAATAAATAACAAGCCATAAATGCCTAAATAAAAAATTGGAACATGTATTTTATCTCTAGGATTGGGAACAATAATCAGATGATATACAATGAAATGTATGTAGTATTCCTTTGACTTTGACAAATTGCTTTTTGTCTTTTGCTTGTTTATTGTTGCAATTATAGAGTGATATGCACGTCTGCACAGGTTTCAGGCTTCTGCACAGAATAGATTAACCACTATAGGCAGAGTAAGTGCTCCACCACCCGTCCAGACAGCCTTACTGGCATCTGCAGCAGTCTCTGAGGAGCAAAACATCCTCTCTCTCTTCGTTCATCGTTGGTTTCTATAGGACAATAGTGCCCTCTAATGGTCCAGGTATAAACTGCAGAGGTTTATCTGTCACGTTTCCTGCTAAGTAACAGGAGGAAAATGCGGATTGAACAGATGGGATTTAGCAATATGTGCCTGTAAGATGGTAGTAATCATAGCAAGAACAAGCTCCTAAAATTAAGTTGATATTTATCAAATGTTCTATTTTGCAGTGGGGTGAACTTTTCCATTTTCTTTGAAAAGTTAAAAAATCCACAAGCTTTGACATTATAGCTGTCAGCCAGTTTCTAGAATCTTTCTTGTTAATGGTTTCTCTTATTTGTCACATGAATATTCATCTAAACTATGTGCTTCAAAAAAAAAAAAGGGAGGGGAGATCTGAAATATTAAAAGAAGTGAGATGTTGAGACCCGATCAAAGTTGAAACAGATAAAGAGAGTTGAAACAAGACACTGGGACTCTCTTATGATTCAGAAAACAAAATTCTAGGCCAGCACCCTTATTTGCATTTTGTATTTAATGATTAAGGTCATTTTCTTTCTTACAATCTCATCTAACCTACATTTAAAATCTAGGATAGGCTCTGATTTACATTTATTAAATGAAGGGGAAATCTCATGGAAGGGCAAAATTGGTTGAAGATTCATTTGATCCCATGCTCGAGACACAGAAAATACCTCATTTAAATAATTTAAAGGACTAGGGTTTTTGTATTTGTTTTTTGCTTATTAGGGTTACACAATTGAGAGAATGCATCTCCCTTTTTGTCTGTGGTGGTTTCAATAACAGGAATTTTTCCTCCTTAGAAACACAGCTGTTTTAACAAAGGTACTCCTGAACCAGTAGTGGCCTGTTACCAGAACAGTAAAGGATGCCACACCAACAGGAGTGGGTAGCAGGCAGGATGGGGTGGAATGCAGTTCCACTGGCGGAAATGAAGATGCATGCGTAGCTCCAGCTGATCGGCGGCTGTCACTTCCTGGATTACTGCTCACAGCTCAGCTCTCCTTTCCCCCCTGCTGCTGCTGCGTCTGTGCTCCTTGCTTTTTTCCTCTTTCCTCCTTCCTGGTCTCGGACGAGCTTCCCTCTCTCCTGCCCGGCTCCCCTCCAGCCTCATGTGGCCACCTCCCACCTGAGGTGCAAGCAGAATGTGTGGGTGGAAGCGGCACTGGCAGTATTTGTGATTCTGGTAGCACCTGTTCACCTAGCTACCCAGTCTGAGGTGGGAGGTGACCCAGGAAGGAGAGCACGGGGAACGCGGAGCAAATTGTCACCCCAGGGAGCAACACTGGTAAGGTTGTAAGTCAAGGACTTAACAGTTCACTTGAACGATGATGATCATTCAAGCCACTCCCACCTGGTCACATGGCCAGCAAGCCACTCCTACCCAGTGACATGACCATTAAGCCACACCCACAAAGTAAGTCACACCCACAGTGTGGCAGTAAAGAAATTGACTGCTCATTACTGCACACCGGTAGCAAAAATTGAGCTGTGTGCGCAGCTTCACTTCACCTGTGGGTGCGCATGAGTGTCCCCTTGCAAGATTTTGCTAGAAGCAAAACCAAACTGGGACGCACATGCACACCCGCAGGCGAAGCAAAACTGCAGGTGCAGCGCACCAGTAGCGGCAGAAATAGGAATCCACCCCTGTCCCAAATCACCTATGACTCACATGCATTCATAATCGTTTGCCAGTCTTAACTGCTATTTGGCAGACACTAGAAACATTTAAAGCCATTAATAGCTCATACAGGTTTGGTTAGCCCAGGGGTAGGCAAAGCTGGCTCTTGTATGACGTGTGGACTTCAACTCCCAGAATTCCTGAGCCAATCCTGCTATCTCTCGAATTCTGGGAATTGAAGTCCACATGTCATAAAAGAACCAACTTTGCCTACTCCTGGGTTAGCCCAATTGTTAACAAGGGCTCTTTAAGCAGGCCTAATCATGACCTAGGTTGCAATATTTAAGCCTGTAATCTAATAATGACAGATACCATGTGTGCTATCAATTGTTTTTACACTTCAGGATATTCTGTAAGTGTGTAAAAAACAGGTAAGATATTTGTGATCCTGTCTGAACTATTAACAATAATTCATACTTTCCTTCAGTGAGATTTCTTTCAAAACCATACTGCAAATTAGGCTGCAAGACAAAATGGTGTTTGCTTTTCAACTGGATAACACATACTTTTTACTGAGACTCTACATCTCTGATTTATATTCAGAAATTAGTACATCTTACATAGAGCTATTATCAGGGATGAAATTCAGCAGGTTCTGACAGGAGGTGGAAAACCGGTAGCATAAATTTTGGGTAGTTTGAAGAACTGGCAAATACTACCTCTGGCTAGTCCCAGACTGGGGTGGGAATGGAGATTTTGCAATATCCTTCCCCTGAATTTGGGTGGGAATGGAGATTTTGCAATATCCTTTCTCTTCCATGCCCACCAAGCCATGCCCACAGAACCAGTAGGGAAACTTTTACCCCTGGCTATCATGTATCCTTATGTCCTTTTTTTTCTTTATAATTGCACTGTTCTAAATGATACACACTTGGGAGCAAGTTCATATTTTAAAATAAATGTCTATGTAACAGCTCACAGTATTTTTCTTTCAATGTGAATAACTTAAGTTCGTACCCTATTTCCCCCAAAATAAGACATCCCCTGATAAAAAGCCCATGGCAATAAAGCCAAGCACTTATCACTTATTTCAGTGTGTGTGTGTATGCAGTAATGGGCAGCCAAAATTTTTACTGCCACACTGTGGGTGTGGCTTGATGGTCATGCGTAGGAGTGGCTTGCCAGCCATGTGACCAGGTGGGAGTGGCTTGAACAATCATCATCATTCAAGTGAACTGTTAAGTCCTCGAATTACAACCTCACCAGTGTCGCTCTCTGGCATGACAATTTCCTTCACGTTTCCCGCGCTCTCCTTCCTGGGTTGGTTCCTGCCTCAGGCTGGGTAGCTAGGTGAACGGTTGCCAATCAGCTGTTGAGAAAAGATGGGGGAGGAAATGGGCCCCCTGCAACTCCTGCCGGTGCTGGTCTCCCTGCCGCTTTCCGAGGAGGAGGAGGAGGGGGGGGGTAGGATAGTCAGCTGGAGCTGGGCACACAGCTTCATTTATGTTGTGAGCTGCCCCGAGTCCTCGGAGAGGGGCGGCATACAAATCCAATGAATAAATAAATAAATTTCCACTAGTGGAACTGCGTTCTACCCCGTCCTGCCTGCTGCCCACCCCTGTGTGTATGTGTGTGTGTGAGAGAGAGAGAGGGGGGAGGGTTGTCTTATTTCTGGGAAAACACGGGTACTAGAATATAAAATTGAAAATATGTGCAGACTTTAATTGTATAGACTTTAATATGTTTAGTTCTGGACATGCTAATATATAGAGTTGATAAAACTAATCATTTGGAACTCCTTCATTCACACACCTATAAATTTACTGTATAACTGTTCATCTATATAACAAAGATTCTTGCCTTTCTTGATTTTCATTTTTCAAAGATAATACAATTGTAATGTTAGTGAATTTTGTATAGACATGTTAGATAATGGAGCTTATGATAATCATATCTATAAGCAAGAGGAGAGCAAACTGAAACACTAAGAATACAGACACCTAAATTAAATCTATGCAATCCCACAAATCAATTTAATATATGCTGTAGAAGTTTTAATGTTAATCACATAAATCTCGAGGCCAATGGATAGTTTTATAGAAAGAGATGAATATTCTAATCTTAAGGGATACCTTGATTAAAAAATGATCATGGAATGTGTCTGCTAGCAAGTTACTCTTAATATATTTTTCATATTGGCGGGTGTATGTGTATCTGTTAAGCCACCAAAGCTTGGGGAAAGATATAGTAGAGAATAGGTTCTTGCAGGATCCACAGTTACAGAGAGGAGGCATAGTTCATGGGCCAATTTTTCATAAAGGTGATCAAGTGGCATCCTCCAGATACCTGGTTCCCTTCACAAGTAGTCCAGAGAGTAATTTCCCAATGCATGTATACAAAAGGCTCCAGCTTTAGTGAAGAATAAACATTTGGGGCTCATTCCAGAATATATACTTTCAGTGCAATTGTCAGCACTTTTTTCTTATTGCTTATTTGACCCCTATGACAATCATTAAGTGTTGTACATCATGATTCTTGACAAACGTATCTTTTTTCTTTTATGTACACTGAGAGCATATGCACCAAGACAAATTCCTTGTGTGTCCAGTCACACTTGGCCAATAAAGAATTCTATTCTATTCTATTCTATTCTATTCTATTCTATTCTTTTTTCCAGAAATAATTCCAGCTTACAGATATGCATGCTTCCACTATGAATGGGAATTTATCCCTTCTCAGAATACTTTTAATTCATTGGACAAAACGTTACTCAATTGTCAAACCACTCAATGCTTGAAGACATGATGAACCTCCCTCCCACAAAGAAGTGACTTCTTTCATGCTAATTGAGATGATGTTTTGCTCTCCCTTCTTCCAGTTACAACAATTCAGAGCACTTCCTGTCTTCTAACTCAGAGGTCCCCAAACTTGGCGACTTTAACTTGTGGACTTTAAGACTTATGGACTTCAACTCCCAGAATTTTCCAGCCAGCTGGAGAATTCTGGGAGTTGAAGACCACAAGTCTTAAAGTTGCCAAGTTTTGGGACCCCTATAATCTAACTGGAGGTTTATTGTATGTTACCCCAATTCTGGCTGAACATACATTGTCTACTTACTGGTGACAGTTTTCTCAGATTTCAGTGATGGCTTTTCCTGAAGGGACTTTCAAGAACCTTCTGTTCTAAGGATGAGTTCTGTCATTAAGCTAGAGCTCCTGGGAGGAATGGTCTTTTCATGCAGTGAAGTCACTTTTCATACTGACCATTTTGTATATATTTCTAGTGTTTCACATGTAAGCCATAAGCAGTAAGATATGCTTTAAGTAAATAAAGAGGTCACGGGCAGCAAATTAGCTATTGCAGAGTCACAAAACACACAACACTGCAGTAACTGACTTCATCAAACACACAAGGTTTGTAATATGTGAACCAAACTACAATTTACTGGCAGAAGTAACCAGGACAAAAAGAAAAGTGGGGACTAAAATATGTCTCAGATTACTATACCTCCTGTGAACTGAGAATTACAAAGGATTATTATACAAAGATGAACAGTTGGGAGATGCAAATATGGCCAAAAGAAGAACTATGCCAGGATTATATATCCTACTGTTGCTTTCTCTAGGAAGTCTGCCAAACTAGCTTACTTTGCTTTCTAAGACTGAGATCATAGCATACAACCCTAGCAGGAAATACATTCACCGTTACACATTCCGTCCTTTGAAAACAGGTTTGATTATTAGACAATGTAACAATATTTTTTTTAAAGAAAAAGACTTTACTATTTAATGCAAAACACACTTCAAATTGAGGTATTTCGAGTGACTAGAAATTGGGATTCTAAGACACTCAAGAATCTTTTTGCTAACAGAAGAGTGACCTAGGAAGTCCTGTATTAAAGCGGTAATGTAGTACACCCCTTTTATGTATACTAAGAGCATATGCACCAAAACAAATTCCTTGCGTGTCCAATCACACTTGGCCAATAAAAAAATATATTCCACATATTCTAGTGTGGTTGGTGGAGTAAGGTGTGTGTGTGGTTCACAATCTCCTTTGCTCCTTTATAACCTAGAAGAAACAGAATTATGGCTGCTACTCTTTATTTATTTTATTTATTTATTTTTGTCAAGTGCGTATTGGTAGTATACAAAGAAATAATAATGTTTATATTCATGATATTAGTGTGAGAAAGAAATTAGGACAGGGGAAGGAAGGCACTCTGGTGCACTTATGTACTTATGTACTTCTGAAGAAAGTGTGTCCGGATTTGTTTGAATTTGGAAATGTCAACATCCAGAATTTTGATGGAATGCCAGAATGCTGCTACAAATACTGACTTAGAACTAAATTCTACGAATTTATCTAAAAGTAATTTATAGCAAATCCCACTTTTAACATGCATTCATGGAGCTTCATTCTCCCTCAACTGCTTGGGAATGAGAAGCTGTTATCATTTCACTAATCAATCCACCAATCTGATCAACAGGGTGTCCATTTTGAAATTCCCTGATACTGTATTTCCCTGTAACTTGCGATCTAGTTAAGGCCCGGTCATAGATGACGTCATACCAAATGGCTAAGCTGTGGAGGTATATTGGTAGCTGAGGAAGCAAGTTGTTGCCACGGTTCTGCTCATTTTTGCTTGACTCTGCCAGAGAGTGCGATCGGTTGTTTATCTTTTACATGATTTTCCCCTGACTTTTAAACATTTTAATACAGTTTGGTTTCCCCCCCTGATTTATTCCGGGTCCCCCCCCACGATTTCCCTGATAATTCCCTTATATTTCCCAAACCGCTTGCTTATTTATTTATTTATTTATTTATTTGTTTGTTTGTTCGTTCGATTTTTTTATGCCGCCCTTCTTCTTAGACTCAGGGTGGCTTACAATATGTTAGCAATAGCACTTTACAACAGAGCCAGATTTCCCTGATAATTCCCTGATTTCCCTGTTTTCCAGGTTTGCTGGACACCCTAATCAACAATCTGCTGGGGATATTCACTATCCTTCTGACAGAAGAGACTTCTTATGACACACACACACACACACACACACACACACAAACAAGCAAGCAAGCAAACAAACAAACAAATAAACACACACACACACACACACACACACACAACCCCAAAATAGCGAACAGCCTAAACCGTGTGAGGACGTAAGAAAAACGTTATAAATCCAACGGGAAAGGGCGAGCGTTCTGATTTCCTATAGTATTTCTCATATCTCTACCTATCGGTCCGGAGGTTCCGGCTTCCTCAACAACCACACTTCAGTCCTGTTCCTACCTGAAGACTCCCAAACAAAGGGCGCCCAACATGCCCTCCCCCCCCCTCGCCGCCTTCGGAATCCCCCCTTGTCCTCGAAAACAATAGCACTTCGGCAACGCTGGGCTAAGCAGCTTTTCCCGTCGTAAAAATAGGGACGCAGCGATTCCTATGAACTATTTTTCGCTCCTCTCGCAGCGGCCCCTACCGGCAGCGCGCCGCGCGGCAGCTGTTCCTCCCTCCCCAGTCCAGGAATAGCCATGTGGAGAGTACGAGGCAAAGGCTAGCGGGGGATCGGGAGGAGGGGGAGATCCGAGGCGAAGAAGGAAAAAGGGAGAGCGGAGGACTCGCCCCGGAGCCCTGGAAGGAAGATGGGAGGCCGCCCGCGCCGAAGCAATTAACGCCCTTCCCGGGATATTTCTTCTGGGGGAGGGGAGGGCTGGGGAGGGGGTGGGGGGAAGAAACGAAGATGTTTTGTCACCGGCTTCGAATTCACCGCCGGCAGACCTAGCGGGAAAAAAAAAGCGATTGTGTGCGGGAGAAAAAAAGGCGCAATTCGCGCACGGAGGAGCTCCCCGGCCATTGGTAAGGCGACCCATCTCTTCCCCCACGCATCCCGGGTGATGAATTGGCGGGAGCCTTTGCGCTATTCTGTCAGGAGGGGGGGCGATGGCGGCGGGCCACGAGGGGAGGTGCGGACCTCCTCCGGCTCGAAGGCAAAGGGGCGCGCGCGCCCACAGACCGGCTCCGCGTATTATTTTTTTTGAGGGAGGGGGTGAGGGCAAATTCGGTTCCACTGAGGGAACCGTTTGGGTGGGGGGCGACTCCCTCCGCTTTTCCAGCTTCGACGTTCCGGATGGTGAGGGGCGAGTTGGTTTGAGGCGAGCCTTCGCTTTCGCAACAGCTGGGCCGCCCTCACGGGGATGGCGACGGCGGGGACCCTCCGCGAGGTGCACTTCTGCGGGAGTTTGTAGGAGTTGGGGAGCGCCCGCGTGGGGCCGAGGGAGGTTGGCGGGCGGGGAAGAGGGAGCCGTCCGAGCGGCTTCGTTGCAGCGCCGGCGTGCAGCGGTAGGTTGCAACAGCAGGATACCCCAAAAGCCCGCCAACCGGACTGTGCCGCTGGACCTTGGCCGCCGGGCCCTTCCCGTTCTCTTTGGGTCCGAGGAGGCGCGTTCCTATCGGTGGGTGGGGTGCTGAGGAGATTTTGACGGCGTAAAACCCGAGGAGGGGGATCGACCGGGGCTCTGGCAAGGGGCCGGTAAGTGAATTTTTAGGACGCGGGGAGGGCTGGGAAGGAAGGCTGCGGTTCTGCAAAGCCTTCTTCCTCCGAGGGAGGGGGATGAAGGGGGGGACGGGGGTGCCATCGAAGCAGAGCGCGGGTGTGTTTGTGTGGGTGTGTGTGTATGTGTATGAAGGCGCCTAGCCACGACTCCAGAGTGTGAAGGCGGCAGAGAACTGGAGATCGTTTCTAAGCGAGGCGACGTCTCCGAACAAGTAAACCTGCTCGGGGGAAAGGAAAAAAAACAACACGTTTTGTTTTAATTTTAAGCGAGGCCGAGTCCTTCCATCAATCTCTGTTGTCACTTGATGGTTTCCAGAGATTGATGGCTGCCACATCACTTAAAAAAAGAAGAAGCAAAAACCAACCCGTTCCGCACACATCCCTGGTGTTCGTTCAGTACATAGGATCTCTCCAGCAACCTATGACAATTCTGGAGCCATTAAGATGTTTCTGAGCAACCCAGTTACAATTAGCCTGCCCCTTATGGACCAAACAAGTACAGAAGCAATGGCACCCAATTTGGGGATCAGGTATTGTCCTTTTCTCCTTTCCCCACCATCCTTCCTGGGTAATATGTTGCTAAAGGAAAATGCCAGTGTGGCCTTTGTTTTATTTAAGACTGGCGCTGTATGTTGGCATCCTGTGAATTTCAGGACAGATGATCCACCTTTCTAAAACTGAGAAAACAAGATAAAAGAATGGTTTCTATGTGGTGTGTGCATACACACACAGTATCCCTACAGAAAGAAAGAGAAACGAGGTGGATTAAACAGACATTCCATAGAAATAAGATGTGCCAATCAGAAAAATGTATATTTTTCTTATTTACCTGATTGATGTGAATAAGAAATAACTTTTATATTGTATGTCTGGATAGCCATCTAGGTAGAATAACAAGCTTTTAGCCCCAAAGAGCCAATTGTACTTGGGATTCAGGCAGACCAGGTGATTTAATTAATATATGGATCTTTCAAATAGGATGAGATTTACATCATATTGGTCTGGTTTGGTCATCCAGGTATCTTTCATAGATGCTTGATTGAGTGGACAAAAGCTGTAGTATGTATTGCTTGAAATCTAGCGTATTAATTGCATTGGACTAAGCATTTACAGTGTGCCACTCTTATTTTATGCAGCTCCAGAACAAAGGTGATAAAGGCACACTCCAACCAAGTCAGCCAATTCTGTTAACAATTTCATTGGGAATGGACAATGGGATGCTTCCTGATTTTATCATGATCAAAAACTGCTTTCTTCTTTGTATTTCCATGGATTTAGTCAGTCATTTTGGGTAAGTATTTACTAAATGACTTTCTAAAAGTATAGCTTAGTAAATCTTTGCCAAACTGCAGCATTTCAAAGTTTTGTTTCTTTGAATATAAATAAAAACCAAGGCTTCTTTTAAAAAAAATAGACCTAAACAAAAATATCCTAATATCTCTTATGGCCCTCAATGGCAGAGCGTTATATTTGGGACAAACTGTTTACTATTTTTCTCAACTGTAAAACAACTATAAAATGGGCATAATTTGAAAGCAAATCAGATGTTCCGTAATTCATATAACTATGTGATATTGAGTAAAATACATATTAGTATTGCTACTCCAACATTGTTTCATGTACCTAGCTCATGGTGGGCATTAGAAACAGAATGTTAGTTCATTGGTAGGTAGTCTGTATTTTGAAAGTTATAAGCAAACAGAATAGTATGACTTGCTCATTTGCTTTCTCTCCAACTTCCCTCCTGTCTAGAAAGGAAATTGACACATTACTAAACGATGCATGTTCTCTGACTATATGTACCACTTTTTTTAATTCATTTAAAATATTTATATGGTCACTCATTCAGCAAATTGTTACAAGTTTTGTTAGTAGATGTTTTAGTAGCTTATCCTTCACTTGTTGCCTACTAGTAGTGACAGTTGCTTATAAATGCACTTTCTGTTTTTTCTGGTGGTGAGCTCTGGTGGTTTCCAAGCTTTCGATGCAGTTACATCTGGCCCAGTTTCTCTCTGTTCTGTTCTCTCGCAATGTATTACTGTAATGATTATGGAAACAATATGGGACAGATAGGGAATAAATCATTATAATGAGGATACCAAAGAAATGCCAATGGAACAACTTCCTTTTGTGTTCATTCCTTCTGTTGAGGGCATTTATATCCACTTCTCCAGAATCAGGATTTTTTCCTTGGGGGTAGGACAAGGAGTTGCTAGAAGGCATGAAAATTGTAAGAAGACGAAGGCTTAATGACTATGAAAATTAGTTTTTTATCTATAGAACAGTAGATTTTGTTTTGCCTAGAACAGGTGTAAACATGAGTGATTTGTGGGATGGTAAGATATATTCACTGATTTTTGGTTAAGACATCTTAGGTATGCATTCCAGTATTTTGCTGCATTAGGATTACAAAAGTCAGTGCTACCATATAAATCATCTGGATGGAAAAGTGTTGCCAAATGTCAGGTTTAAGGTTGAGGGAAGGAAGTAGTGATGTCTTGCAGTGAGCATTAATTTTTCTTTTTTCTTGTTCAATCATTTCCGATTGTCGGAGATTGCCTGGATAAATCTCTGCTGTTTTCTTGGCAAAGTTTTCCAAAAATGATTTGCCATTGCCTTTCTCAATAATTAAAAGAAATAAGCCTTAAGCAAATTATGTCAGTAGATCTCAATACAGGTTGTCCTCAACTTACAACAATCCATTTAGTGACTGTTTGAAGTTACACCAGCACTTTAAAAAGGTGACATGATCATTTTTCACACTTATGACCATTGAAGTATCCTCATAGTCATGTGATTTCTATTTGGATGCTCACATTTATGAGGGTTGCAGAATCTTGGGGTCATGTGATCCTGGGGTCATGTGATCAACCTTTGCAGCCTTCTTGATCAGCAAAGTCAATGGGTGAACTAGATTCACTTAATAATCCTGTTCCTAATTTAACAACTCCAGTGATTCAGTTATCGATGTGACAAAAAACATCATAAAATGGGGCAAAATTCACTTAATAAATTTCTCACCTAGCAACATAAATTTTGGCCTCAGTTGTGGTTGTACCACTACCTTAACACACTTAAATTCTGAGGTCCCTTTGATCTACCTAAAAGGAATGTTGCAAAAGATTCTAATACTGTAAGGTAGTTCTAATTAGATATGTATGGGACTCTTTTATAAGTTAACATAAAATGTTCTAAGTTAAGGATTTGTAGGTCATTTTTCCTAGGACTCACTTGTGAAACTGGGATTGTCATGGAGGGCTAAACGAATAGGGCCAATACATTACAGTGGAGGTGTGTAAATTGGAAAAAAAACTAGCAGTTGCCTTCAAAATAAAAGCAATGCAGTTGTATTGTGTGCATGGTGTATTCTTATTTATGCTGATTTATAATCTCTGATTAACCTCTTGTGGGCTGGACAGGACTGGGGGATGTGAAATAACCAAATCTGTTCTAAAATGCTTTAAATAATCTCCTCTTACCCTTCTTCCTCGTCTCCTTTCCTTTCAGGTACTTTTCATTTTTTCTCTACATTGATACTTGTCACAAACCCCTTAGAGAATAATTTAATTGTGTGATAGAAAAGAAAAAGACAACCTTGAAAGCATTCCTGCTTTTGCTGTCATTTTTTTTTTAGCAAGAGTGAGCTTTATAATCTGAAACATTTTAGTAGAAATTTACGTTTTAATGAGAAATATATTGAGGAGCTTTTAATTTTGAAATAAATCTTTTTTTCACTAGTTAGTGGAAATCATAGTTTAAAAGAATAATGTTATAATAAATATCACTTGATAAGTTCTAGAAAATTTGAAAAGATAAATATATTTTAATTGCACCTGGCATGTCCTGTGACTTTCCAGCTGGCGCTATGACATGTTCCATTTGAAAGTAGATAGAATGGAAGTCAAGTGGCTGAGCACTATTGTCTCAGTGGAAGCCTATTAGAAAGATCCTGTTTGAGAGTTAGTGAAATGAGCCATCCTGACATCAAGCAAGTTTCTGTTGTTAGTGGATCTAGGTGTGACGTCTTTATTCAACTGTCACCACTGGGGCCAGTTAAATATAGTTTATTGGTCTAGTTGCTTGGTTGTATTCTTGCAAAGGAGAGTCATCTTCCATTTGTCCAGGGACTGGGAAGGGATGCATGTAATAAAACATAGGCTTAAAAGAAATACTGGACAAGGAACTTTTCTCTCAAGAGAAAAAATATATCAGTGAAAACACAAAATGAATGAAGTTCAGGAAGAGTGCTCTAAGGTGAGCTGTGAACCATAGACAATAATATGTTTGTCCCCCAAATGGAAAAGAGTAATAACATCTCATTCTTAATACTGGCATTATATGATTACAACAATGTATTGATTTAATAAACAATTTTACCTAACCTGAAATTGAAGGTTAGAAGTGTCTACCAAGTGTTCCTTGCAGCCCCACCAAATTGCTATTACTAAGAAACCTTATAAGAAGTCATAACTTTCAGTTCTGTACTGATTTTAATTGTTACCTGCTGTGACCATTAAAAAGGCAAAATAAGTACAGAAAGGAGATTTTGATTTTTCTCCCACTTCACTTTTTGAATACCCTTTTTATTTTAAATTTGAGTACATTGACCATTTTTAAAAACAATTGGTGTGTTTAACAATTTGTTCTTATGAGGGTACTTAGTCAAAAGGAATTAAAAATAGAGGACAAATTTCAAGAGGAAATCTTAAAAACTAGAATAAGAATGATTATTAACAATAGCTGGTAACGGCTGGACAAGGAGCAGTTGATTTAAAATTTATGAACAATTAAAAAAGTTACATATTGTTTGCCAAAACAGTCCAGTAAACCATTTTTTATAGAAGCAAATGTTTTCTGAGTGACGTTAAAATCTGGCTCTGTTCTATAGTATGTAACACTGCTAATATGGTAACAAATATAGTTACTGATAATAAGAAATGTAAAAGATTATTCCTAATTCCCTCTAAATATACTTAAGAGTCAGTTTGGTACTGTGGATAGAATACTAGGAAACTGTGAATTCTAGTTCAGCCTTTGGCACAAACTAGGTGACCTTGGGTAGACACTTTCTCTTACACTAGGAAGCAATGACATTCTGAAATCTTGACAAGAAAATTGTAGAGCCCTGTCCAGGCAGGCAGTCACCAGGAGTTAAGAGTGATTCCTAAATAAAAGAGTTAAAAGTGTCCTTGCATAGGTTTTGAGAAACCTTTTTTTCAAAGAACAGTAAAAGGAAGTGAGGCTTTTCAGTATTTTATCAGCTTGGCAGAGATAGGCAATTGTAGTGTATGTTATTTGTCCTTAAAAGTTTTTTAGCAAAATCATTTTTAAATGGATAACATTTGCCAAACAGTTTCTCTTAATCCACTCCAGGAGTAAAATTCTCCATGCACTGCATTGTTGGCTATAGACTATTCTGATGCGCAATTGAGCATTGCAGGAGTTTGTGAAAGTTTGCGTAACTGAGCCAAGGAATTTGGTTCTCTTTTTAGCTGCAGTTTAGTAACTATCTTGAGAAATATTTGGGAATTCCTTATAGATCTTCATAAGGGTTGCTCTAATAAATTGAAGCAGCATTTTCAATACACCAGTTAACACCAATTGTGCCCATTTATCACATCCTGACATTTCAGTAATTACTTTTTGTTTTATGGTGTATTTTGTAAAAGTAGTAAACAGAAAACCAATATATTTTTTCTAAGCAATGCAATATATGAATTTTTTTTTGTTTTCTTTTATAGTAAATGGAAATCCCTTCTTTATTTCATAGGTGAATGTGTATGCTGTAGGATAGTCTATTTTAATAATTAGGATAGAAAAGTAAAGTACAAGTTCTGGAAATAAATGAATGCTTTGGAAAAAGAAACAATGTGTTATAGATTTGAAACATATATGCTAACTATTAATTTTATGAACACTAATTTCTTAACACTAGAAAAAATATCCCCATATTCATTTTAGTTAAGTTTAATAATATAGCCATTAAAATAAAAGTTATTGATCTACATTGATTTATCATTAAGGCCTCAGCAAAAGCTAGCACCTAGTTTTGGGTTGAACCTGGTTAGTATCTGAATGAAGCAATCTTAGGTAATCTTACATCTGTTAGTTCATCTATTGATCATTCCAATGTTTTCTGGAAGAAGGCAGTAAATTATTTTCATAATGCTGCCAAAATGTTTTAGGGATGTAATCCCCATGTGGTATACTTGTATCTGGGGTGTCTCTACATTAGTTATCATGCAAAACTAAAACACTGTAATTATATATAACAGCTATCTTGTGTGGACTTGGGCGTAAGAATAGTATTATTTTCAGTGCTGTTGAGCTGCCATATTTGATAACCTGCCAACTCACCCCAACAGTAGCAAGCAAGAATCAAAATAGTCCTTTTCGGTTTTTTGTTGGGTGGTGGTTTGGATAGTTTTCTTTTTTTTTTCTTAACCTTGCATTGACTTAAGTAGGAGGGCATTAAAATACCATTTTTCAGGCTGGTGTAGTTGAAAAATATAGTTGAACAAGATTCAAAGCTGTTTATCCTTCTTTCTAAATGCCTTGTTTTGGAGGTACCACAAACATGCACAAAACTACCTAGGGTATATGTATAAAGATAAAGTCTTCAAGTTGAATTTGATTCTTGGATGCTTTATTAACATAATCATGCACATCTGTAACTTTTTCTAAGACTTCCCTTGCTGAGTGGATAGAAGTCTATAGTGACTTGGCAGCGCCACAGAAATATTGATGAAGAATTTTGGACTTTGGATTGAAAGCTGAATTCCTTGCTGTCAAAACTTTCCTATTTGGAACCAGCATGAGCAGAAAAAGAGTTCTTGGGTCTATATCTATATCTATATCTAAACATGGGTCCTGCATCTATACCTAAGCAACTATCTGTGGAAGTACACATGTTGACTTTGTGTTAGACATGTCTCCACATTAAAAAAAAGCATCCCTTCTTATCCCAAATCGCTGTGTCTGGAACTGGAGGTTAGGAACATTTTTATGGCCTTGTTTTTCTGGATAAATAAAATTTGCTAGCCCTGAAGTTTCCAGCTAATTACTTACTCATTTTATTTTTTTTCCCACCGTACAATAAAATTTACCAGTAGGTTTTGATTATGTTTTCAAGGATGGGCATCCACACATAAATACATTTGGAACAAGACTAGCATCTAAGTTTCTTGACAATTAAGGAAGGAGGCAAAATAATGCCCAGCAATATTTTCTCATCCCTACTTAGAAAGGTTGGAGGTTAGACAGTGAATAACATACAAAGTACACTCAAATGCCTCCCTCCATCATCTGTCTGTCTGTCTGTCTGTCCGTCCGTCCATCCACCCACCCACCCACCTACTTACCTACCTATCTACCTACCTGCCACACAAAACAAATTTCCAGAGTGGTTCGCTTATAAACAGTGACATAGAAGAAAAAGCATATATGAAAAGAAGAGATTAAAAAATTCATTGTGTGAATATGTAAAAAAAGCCTTTCAAATTGTAATTATATTTTCCATTAAAAATTACAATCCAAGGCAACTTTTGAAGGTTTTCTGGTGTCCATATCTAAGATATGTTGTGAGCAACCTTATTTGGCCCTCTTATCCTGATGATTAACCAAATAATTGCAAACTCAGTTGACTAGCCTTCAATGTGTCAAATATATTTTGTTGACTCTGTTATAATCAACCTACACAATTACTCCTATATAATTTGTCTTCCTCTTTGTGGAAAAATTAGAAACATAAACATTCACCAATCTAACTATCCATTTTTTCATGCCATAGAGATATTTCATGCATAAAACAGATGTTCCCTGGGTGTTTATAAAGCAAGAGCAAACTAAAGCTTCTGCCTTAAGGTGACCTAGAATTCTGTTGATTTTAGAGGAGAAATGAATCCGATGAAGGTTGTGAGGATAGATCTGCTTTTCTAGATCTGTATGTATAAGATTTTGTCATAAAGAAGAGATCAGAATAGTGATGTAATACAAATAGACCTTTCTTCTTGGACAGATCTTCCATGACTTAATTCTGATGCATATCAGGTCATTTTGCACTTGGATCCTTTTCTATTAATTTAGGAGAAAGAGTCAGTATGACAATCCTGAACTGGAAATGAAATAGTATTAAGAAACCGAGTCTACGGAGAGGGGCGGCATACAAATCTAATAAATAAATAAATAAAATACACAGCAATGTGTACATTGCTATTGTTTTAGCAATTTTGTATTTTTTTGCTGCATAGGAGGCTTCTTGTTGTTGTTATTGTTGTTGTTGTTATTGTTGTTATTATTATTATTATTATTATTATTATTATTATTATTATTATTTAGACTTCTATACCGTCCCTCTCTGGGTTGCCTGTGCTAGTCCTTTGCAGAAAAAAAAACATGCAAGGAAGGGTTTTTTTTCTTTACTTCAGTCATGTAACACATGTTAAGATGAGAAATACTAATTAATCAGTGAATTTCAAAGCCAAACTGAGATTTTTGAGTTTTTATAAAGTATTGTATCCTATGTGATCTTGAATCAGAAAGTTTTCAAATTTTTGCAAATTGTTTTAAAATCTGCAAACATTATTTGACCAAAAGCAATAATCAAGTTACCTCCTTCCTGCAGGTAAGCAATGCTTTGTAGAAGCTATTCTTTTTTTTCTTAAATTGCTAGTCTGCTTGAGGCTATTAAAAAAACCCCAATATCTTAGGTGATGTCAACTCTTGGTGACTACACAAACATTTTATGTAATTTTCTTGGCAAAAACATGGAAGTAGTTTGTCATGCCCCTTTCCTCAGAATATATGGTTATTGGGGTTTTTTTTACTTCCTAGTAAGCTTTTAGTTCTGGATCTGAGCCCAGCCATGACCAACCCTGCCTTAGCTTTTTTCAAGGCCAGTCATACTGGCTCCATTACCTACTGGGGTTGTATAAATATCTTTAAAACACATACCGGTACTTTAAAACAGGGGTCTCCAACCTTGGCAACTTTAAGCCTGGCGGACTTCAACTCTTAGAATTCCCCAGGTTGGGAGTTGAAGTCTGCCACACTAAATGTTGCCCAGGTTGGAGACCCCTGTTTTAAAAGGTAACCTCTGGTGTTTAATTTACTTCAGTTCAAATTTATGTTAGGAACAAAGTCATTAAAAACAAAACTTTTCCAATAATTTCACAATGCCTCCTCATTAATAGGAGAGGTTCCTGAGACAATTGCAGAAATGCTGTACCCTGTGGTGAATATTTTCCCTGTTTCCAAATTGCTGGAAAGGCATCTGTAATAAAGAGAATTTGCTTCAGAACCAACATTTATCTTGAAGTCTAAAGCAACTGATTACTTTTGGTTGCATTTACAAAAAAAAGTCCATTAAGAGAATCCTCTGAAGGAATTACAGGTAATCTTCAATTTGCAATTTACAACCATTTGTTTAGTGACTGTTCAACATTGCAACAGCATGTAAAAATGTTACTTATGGCTGCTGCTTGCACCTATGACGATTGCAGCATCCTCAAGGGTATGTGATCAAAATTTGGGTACTTAACAGCTAGCATGAAAAGGTTTGCAGCCTTGTCGAGTCACATGATCCTCATTTGCAACCTTCAAGGTCAGCTTCCGACAGAGTCAAGGGGAAAAGCCAGATTTACTTAACCATGTGATTGATTTAAACAACTGCACAAAAAAGGCTATAAAATTGGATGGGTCTCAGTTAACAATTTAGCAATGGAAATTCTGTGATTGTAAATTGAGAATTACCTGTAGATATTTAAAAGACATGGTGGTGTTTTAAACATTTAAATGACAAATCTGCATCTAAAAGCTCCAAGACATTTTATATGATCCGAGCAAACTGTTTGCTCTTTTCAATCAACCTATTCAACAAAACTTTACAAATTTAACTTATCTCATTGTAGCTAAATATTATGGCAATATACTGCAATCTCTTAGACTCCAGATTCATCTATTGTTTTTGCTCCCTGTCGGTAGCCTGCTCAACCCTCGTTAGCAGACCTAGGGATTTTACGGCCCTCAGGCAGTCCCAACCTGACCAGCAGCATTGGTGGGGCTGTGTGAGGTAGTAATAATGGTGGAGGTGGGGCATCAGTGATAGGGAAGAGTAGAGTGGTGGTAGAATTGGGGATTTGGCATGGTAGGTCTCCATAGCGTTCCCAGTTTTTCATGTCGCCCTTTGAGAAAATTTATTGCCTACCAAAGTCATAAGTTTGTTGTGAATACATTTGTTCCTTAATATTCTTACTATTTAGCATTCCTATAGTGGGTCAAAGACAAGTGAGATTTGGGAAGTGGCAAAGCATAATAATAATGATGATAATGATAACAATAACAACAACAACAATAATTTATTCGACTTGGGGCGGCTCACAACCACAATAAAACAATACAGATACAAATCTAATAATTAAAACTGTAACTAAAACCCATTATCTTAAAAACAATCAATACTACACAATCATACCCACTCATAACTTTAATGGTCAGAAAAGGGATACATTAGTTTCCCCATGCCTGATGACATAGATAGGTCTTCAGGCTCTTGCAAAAGGCAAGGAAGGTGGGAGCAGTTCGAATCTCTGGAGGGAGTTGATTCCAGAGGGCCGGGACCGCCACAGAGAAGTCTGTTCCCCTAGGCCCCGTCAGACGACATTGTTTGGTTGATGGGATCTGGAGAAGGCCAACTCTGGGACCTAATCGGCCGCTGGGATTTATGTGGCAGAAGGTGGTCCCGTAAGTATTCTGGTCCGATGCCATGTAGGGCTTTATAGGTCATCACCAACACTTTGAATTGTGTCTGGAAACTAATCGGCAACTAATGCAGGCTGCGGAGTGTTGATGAAACATGGGTGTATCTGGGAAGACCCTTAATTGCTTGCGCGGCCGCATTCTGCACAATCTGGAGTTTCCGAACACTCTTCAGAGGCAGCCCCATGTAGAGAGCATTGCAGTAGTCAAACCTCGAGGTGATAAGCGCATGAGTGACTGTGAGCTTTCCAAATAGGGCCGCGACTGATGCACCAGGCAAACCTGGGCAAACGCCCTCCTTGCCACAGCCGAAAGATGATGTTCTTAAGTAAGCTGTGGATCGAGGAGAATGCCCAAGTTGCAGACCCTCTCTGAGGGGGTCAATAATTCCCCCCCTAGGGTAATGGACGGACAGACGGGATTGTCCTTGGGAGGCAAAACCCACAGCCACTCCATCTTGTCAGGGTTGAGTTTGAGCCTGTTGACACCTATCCAGACCCTAACAGCCTCCAGGCACTGGTACATCACTTCCACTGCTTTGACGAAGGGAATGGAATTTATGGGAAAACTTTGTTATAACATTTAAAACTTATCCTTGGGTTTTCCATCTAGACTTTACTTGAGATCAGTGCAGTCTTTGCTCAGGGAAATAGTTCTAACAAAGGAACATTTTACAGGATTCTCAAGTTGCTGGAGAATACGTTGATCATCTATTTTTCATTAAAATGAAACAAGCAGTCTCTTTTTGAGTTGGTTAGGATATGAAAGACTTAGGCATCTCCTTGAGACAACAACACCAAATATGGTGTAGCCACCATAGGTAAAATTTGAGTAGTGATTTAAAGAGTGATTTATCACTTCATTATATTTTGAACCTGCTCACATGAACCTGTGACTAATAACTTCAAATAACAGGTTAGTTAGGCAATGATTGTCTGAATTCAGTTTGTCTCACCTTTCATTGATAACTATACATGTGTACATTTCACTTAACTTATGAAGAATATGCCCTACTCTAAATTTTGCCTTTGCAGAAATTTTAACTGGTGAATTACTTGCATGTTCACTTGTGTGTGTCCTGTATGTGTCATTCCACACTAATTCTGTTCAATTGATACGTTCACATACTAAATTCAATATCTGAAACAGCTTTCTCTTTGTAAGTTTGTCTGCTCATAAGTGAATAACTGATGTCATCCAAAGGGACATAATCGTTGTTTGTGGTGAGATAAGATTCACATACATATGAATATATTGTATAGCAAATGCTTCCATGTATTTTATCAGAACCATGTTATATTTACTCTAAATCCTTTTCATCAGTTAATCATGGTAGTTGGTGGATAAAAACCATACTGCTTTAGAATTCAGTTATTTTTTCTAAGGTAAATAAACATTTAAAAAGGGGTTAAGATATTTTGCATGTATATGTGCTAGATCAAACAAAGGTATCTCCCTGCAAGTGTTATTTCACTAAATTGATCAAAACTAAAAAGCTGAATTAAGAATGCAAAATCATTAAAGTATTCTAGGTCACACCTCCTCTTCCAGTTTTATTCTTGTTCTTTTTGTTGTTGTTTTTTAATTGTTCTTATACAATGCCAAAAATAGAATTAAAATTACAAGGAAACATTACAAAGCATTAGCTGTTTAAGTTATAAAAGATTTCATCAGAAAGTGTCAGCAATTCAGGTAGAAATGGAACCACTGAAGGATTTGAGATAGCCCCACAACAATTAGATAAAATATTGATTGGCCTGGATGAAAAATTAATTACAAAAATTTACAAACATTTATTAAAATTTGACAGAGCAGAGGACATATTGAAGGGAATTATGATAGCAGGGGCAAAAAAAATTGGACATAGTATACTGGGGGAAAATTTGGAATAGTTAATAGTTAATTATAAAATAACTAAATCGGCAAAATATAAAGAGAACAAGTATAAAATGTTTTATCAATGGTGTATGATACCAGCTAGATTAGCAAAGATTTACCCAAATTTGAAACCAAATTCCTGGAAATGCAGTAAATACAAGCTACCTTCTATCATACATGGTGGTTATGCATGGGGAAAAAATTAGGTAAAAATTCATAGATAGATACAAGAAATAACAGGATTTCAAGTAGAATATACTCCAGAGTTATTTTTGTTAGGGATTGCTGAAGGGGGATAAAATAAAACAACCATATACATTATATTACTGTACATATTATAATAGCTGCAAGAATAGTGTTTGTGTAATGTTAGAGACAAAATAACTTACTTTCCAAAAATTTAGTAATAAAAAAATACTTGATTATGCCAAAATGGACAAATTAACAATTGAACTGAAAGGACATAATGATTCTCAGTGGTACAGTGGTTAGAGTGCAGTACTGCAAACTACTTCTGCTGATCATGGGCTGCCAGCAGTTTGGCAGATGGAATCTCAGTAGGCTCAAGCTTAATTCAATCTTCCATCCTTCCAAGTTCGGTAAAATGAGGACCCAGATTTTGGAGGGATATGCAATATGCTTACTCTCTGTAAACCACTTATAGAAGGATGTAAAGCATTGTGAAGCTGTATATAAGTTTAAATGCTATAATCCTAATGCTATTCGGAATATTATGCAATATGGAAGAAATGGTGTTATTAGATTGAGAATAGAAGAGTGAAAAAAAAGATAAAATGTAAGTAAAAGTAAAATTTATAATTGAAATATATGGAATATGCTTAGATTGAAATGTAATGATTTGTAAATAATATGTAAATGAGCAGTTACATAAAAATATGACTATTTGTTTAATGAGAAAAACACAATAAAATCTATTTAAAAAAGAAATAGAACCATTATCATTTTTCTTTTCTCATTAACTTGGATTATTTATCTTTGCATAATTCTACAATCTATGTTTTCAAAACAACAGAGAACATAAAAGTGTGCTTAGAGAAAAGAAACATGAGCTTTAGCAATCTTAATATTTCTTAAAAGAAATATACTTTCCTTTCCTTCCGCTATTATTTTGAAAAACAATATTTTAGGGCTTCCTTTTCCTGACTTTAGAGAAGTCATATTGCACAGAAGATTTTAGCTTCAACCATACTGGCAGAACCATAATTACATTCACTGCTTTTGTGCATGGTCTGCATTTGGCAGTGTGCTATTTTTAACCTGTAAAGAAATATCCAAGTTTAACCATTTAAAACAGATAAAATGACCAAGAGGGATTTTTTTTTTAGCTTGTACTCATAATTTAAATTATTAAAATCACCATAAAAGCATGATTTTCATATATGCTCATTTAGGGCAGAGAAAAAGAAAGGAAAACAAGTAAATTTATACATGATCAATAGTTGCAGAAATGACAAAGTCCTACTCGATCACTGCTGCTGGCTAAAATTGGCAGAATTGTGGATACAATTTGGCAGTTTTTTTCTCACATTATTTATGGCAGATAAGAATGAAATAAAACAATAATTTGAATGCTCATTGTAGAGTCCACAATTTAAACTCTAGTCTGCTTCATCCCATGCTATAGAATTTGAGTTGCTTGGTGGTCTTGGGAAGGTGAGACATGTGTAGAAAACAGCCTTCTTTTATCTAATGACTGCTGGTTCCAGCCACCACCTTGAACCAAGGTCAGAATTGTTAGAGACTCTTTAAAGGTAAAGGTTCCCCTTGCACATATGTGCTAGTCGTTCCCAACTGGGGGGGGGGCATGCTCATCTCCGTTTCAAAGCCGAAGAGCCAGTGCTGTCTGAAAACATCTCTATGGTCATGTGGCCAGCATGATTAAATGCCAAAGGTATGCTGTACATCATCTGATGATATTCAGCTGTACATCTCCACCCCGTGTCAATTCAGTGGAGGTGATGTGTTGATGTCTGGAGGCTGTGAGGGTCTGGATGGGTGTTAACAGGTTCAGGCTTAATCCTGACAAGAAAGCATGGCTGTGGGTTTTGTCTTCCAGGGACAATTCTATCTGTCCATCCATCATCCGGGGGGGTGGGGGGTGGATGTTTGAGCCTTTCAGAGAGGTGTGCAACTTGGGCATCCTCCTTGATCCACAGCTGACCTTGGAACATCACCTTTCAGCTGTGGCAGGGGTGGCGTTTGCACAGGTTCGCCTAGTATACCAGTTGCGGCACTATTTGGACAGGGAATCTCTTCTCACAATCGCTCATGCCCTCATCACCTCGATGTTCGACTACTGCAATGTCCTCTACATGGGATTACCTTTAAAGAACCTTCAGAGAGTACAGTTGGTGCAAAATGCAGCCGTGCGAGCTGTTTTGGGCCTTCCAAGGCATGTGCATATCTCACCATCACTCTGCGAGCTGCATTGCTTGACAATTGGTCTCCGGATGTAATTTAAAGTGTTGGTAATGACCTATAAAGCCCTATGTGGCTTAGGACCAGGTTACTTATGGTACCATCTTCTGCCTCACATAACCCAGCAGCCGGCTAAACAATTCCAGCTGACAGGGCATGGGGAAGGGTCTTTTCTGTGGGAGCCACGGCCCTCTGGAATCAGCTCCCTCCAGAGATTCATATTGTCTGCACCCTCCTGGCCCCAAAAAGTCACCTTTGCCAGCAGGCCTTGGGCTGTTGAGCACTAGCATTTTGCCAATGATGCGAATGTAGGATTGTGGTTAAAATGAGTATAAAAGTCTGGTTTTAAATAACTTGGGGTTTTAGTATTTGTTTTATGTTTGGGTTTCCCTCTGCTGTATTTTGTATTTTATTCCTATTTTTGTAAGTTGCCCTAAGTCTATGGAGAGGGGCGGCATAGAAATCCAAAGAAACAAATAAAATAATAATAATGGCATCTGGAACGCTGTTACCAATCCACCAAAGGTGGTCCCAATTTTTCTACTTGCATTTTTACATCCAATCTGCTAGGTTGGCAGAAGCTGGACAAATAACAGAAACTTAACCTTTCATGCGGCGCTAGGTATTCGAACCGCCAAGCTGCTGACCTTCTGATCAACAAGCTCAGCATCTTCACCACTGAGCTTGTCGATCAGAAGGTTGGCAGTTCGGCATTTAGCAACTGCCTAAAACTAAAAATTGGCCGAGCAAGATTCTTTAAAATGTATTTAGTAATATTTATATTGAGCTTAGATGGATGTAATTAGAATTCAGGCAGCTGAACTTCTTTCGATTTAGAACTGATATGGCCTGATGTATTATTTTCTATCTAATAACCTTCCTATTAAAAAAAAAACCCTTGCACATGACTGTTTACACAATAGTCTTCAGAAATGAAGACTTCGGAAAAGATTTTTGCAGACTTTGTAATAATCAAGTTTTTGGTTATTTAAAGTTATTTTAATATTTTTTAAAGCAGATATGCAGAATCTGAAGCTCCAGAATTTCCTGTGGTTCCCTAAAGCCTTGAAACGATTTTCAGATTTTTTTTTTAACAGATACCACCAAATAGTGCTTTTACATGTATTAGAAAGTGAGAAATAATTGATTATGTAACTGTGGAATAATCCAATTAACATGAGTTAATTTAAGCTAAGTAGAACTATCTAATCAAATTAGAATTTTGTTTGGCCTTATCGACAACTGTTTGAATGTAAGTTTTAAAGTAACTTTCAACAAACAAGTACAACAACAGACATAGAAAAAGTGGGTTAATGATAATAAATTTTTATTTACGGTCAAAGACCATCAATATAATATTAATAATAATTAAAAGGAAAAAGAACAGGAAACAGGACTTTTGGCTGAGCAACCAAGATTGACCCATCGTAACTATACAAAAGATGTACATATTTCACTATGAAGGCACACATTTGCGACGAATCCCCGCTGCTACCGCGCAGAATCTGGCCACTTGTGCCATAATCCTGGCCTGCTCATCCCCAAGCAGCCACCGGAGATAGGCAATGTCCGAGCGGCCAGGATATCCCGCAATGTGGGTGCTTCCTTTGTACAAAGATGCCTTGTCTTCCCACTTATGCACTACACATTTCTAAATTTATTTAGAGTATTTGTATGCTAAATCATATCAATGGCAAAAGATGCCTTCCAGAAATACAAGTAAAACGAAAGAACAATGTAAAACAAAAGTCAATGAATTATTAAAACAGTAAGAAGTATTATATTTACATTATAGAAACATAAACTATTGAAAGAGAGTTAAAATAGTTAAAGCCTAAATTAAAGTTTTTATCTGTGTGAGTCTCTTTTCTGAAGTCTTATGGAGTATAATAAAGAAAAAAGGTTTGTTTCAACTCCAATGGCATTTTGCTCCATAACTTGAATCCGAACATGAAAAAAAAGAAACATAAATAACTGTAGAATAATTTTATTTTTACTGCAAGAATATGCTGCTGCAGTCACAACTAATACTGGTGTCAAATGTAACTACTGGAGCTGCAGTGATCTAATCATGGAAGACAGACTCTGTGGGATTAGGCAATCCTGCAAGATCCTTTATCTAAAGCTGTGTAAGGCTTTATACATCATTAAAAACATTTTTAATTAGCTTCAAAAAGCAACCAGCAACCATTGAAGTTGTGTCAAATGGATGTTGTCAAATCTCAAGAGATACTCACACTACCCATGCTGCTGGGTATTCTGGCCCAGCTGCAAACTTTAGACTGTCTTTCAGGCTATTCACAGAGCATAATTTCTAATATACAATAATTCAAACTGGAGGCTACCAGTGTGTGAGTCACCAAAGCTAGGTTTCTCCTCTGATCGGGGTTGCAGCTAGTTTAACAGTTTAACAATTGAAGTTAACTGTTTTCCTTGCCATTGTTTTTTCATGATTGTCTAGCCTTAATGGTAGATCCAAATTGAGAAACTGATCTACAGGGAGAAGTAAATCAATTATTGTCTGCACTTTGTATTTGCTCATTTCATGAAATCAAGGCTGTTTAGGGCAGAGATGGCGAGCCTTTTTTTGCTTGGGTACCAAAAGGACATCCCTGCATATGATAGTGTGAACATGCCTGCCCACACCCATAATGCAATGCCCTCCCCCGCACATGCATGCTTTTGAACTTACAGTAGGCCTATTTTGGCTGTTTTTCACCATCCACAGGCTTCGGAAGCTTTCCTGAAGCCTGGGGAGGATGAAAACAGCCTCCACCCTCCGGAAGTGCTAAAAATCAGCTGACCAGTGCACAAAACCCCTCATGTGCCCTCAGATATGGCTCCGTGTGTCATAGGTTCACCATCACAAGTTTAGGGTAACGGCTAGTCAGCCTGGAGCATGATACTATATATAACAATGTAAATAACAAGTCTAGGCTCCTGCTCTTCTGGGATCTTTATAGAGTTTCTAATGTTATCAACTGTTCAACCTTAATACATATTGTTTCAAAAAGTTGTTTGCAAACTGCCCTTGTTATTCATGAGTCTCAGCCATGCATCAAATTTCCTGAATTTGCAGGGATTGATGATTCCTGAGGCTCTTTCCAGCACAGTAATTTCTGCTGATAAGAGAAAATATATGCGAGGTATGTGTGTTTGTTTACAGGATATAAAAGAAGAACAAATGCACAATGGTGGAATATAATGGCAGAAAGCTTCTATAAAACGGTTACGTTTTCTATAAAACAGTTAAGACCACACATTTTTCTGTAATCTCCCCTGTGAAGTCTTCCATTATCCAGTCCTAGATGCTTACTATGTTTATTGTAAACCACCAGGAAATGTTGATAGCCAACAATAAACCAATCTAAATAATTAAATGAAAATTGAAATATAAGGCAACCTCTGGCCAAGGTTGATTATATTTACATTCTTCCTATATTCTCCTTTTTAACAGCTTCTCACAGATGCCAACAGCTTCAGGGAAACATGACACCAATGACAACATTACCATATTCACTCGGATCCTTGATGGCCTATTGGATGGATACGATAACAGACTTCGCCCAGGTCTGGGAGGTATGATAAATAATAAAATAATTTTTATTTTATTTTTTTTATTTATGGCTCATCTTTATTATTTTTACAGCAATGTAAAAAGGCAGAAATGATATCCTTTCTCCTCCTATTTCACCACCACAACAACACTGTGATTTCACTTAGGCTGGGAGAAAATGACTAGGCCAAGGTCACCCAGCTGGCTTTCATGAACCTTGTGCTTTCTAGCTCGATGCCTTAACCACTAGACCAAATTGTCTCTCAATACACCATACTGAAAGTACAGTATGTAATAGTAAAGAAAACACATACAGTGGTACCTTGTGATATGAACCCCTCGTCATACGAACTTTTCAAGATACAAACCCGGGGTTCAGAATTTTTTTGCCTCTTCTTACGAACTTTTTTTGCCTTTTTTTTGCCGCCGCCGCTGGGATGGCCCGCCTCTGGACTGTGCAAGCGAAGCACCTGTTTTTGCGATCCTGGGATTCCCCTGAGGCTCCTCTCCATGGGAAATGCCACCTCCTGACCTCCGCGTTTTTGTGATGCTGTAGGGAAATCCCAGGAGGGGAATCCCAGGATCACAAAAATGGGCGCTCCACTGGCAACGGAAGTCCAGATGTGGGGTTTCCCAGTGAGGGAAGCCTCAGCGTAATTGCACCAACGCAAATACATGGAAATCATCGAAACCTCACCTCCAGACCTCTGTGTTTTTGTGATGGTGCGACTTCCGTTGCCAGTGGAGCACCCGTTTTTGTGATCCTGGGATTCCCCTCTTGGGATTTCCCTACAGCATCACAAAAGCACGGAAATCCAGAGGTGGGGTTTCCCATGGAGGGAAGCTTCAGGGGAATCCCAGGATCACAAAAAACAGGCACTCTGCTGGCAACAAAAGTCCGGAGGTGGAGTTTCCCAGCGAGGGAAGCCTCAGTGAAATTGCACCATCACAAAAACATGGAAGTCCTTGAAACCCCACCACCAGACCTCTGTGTTTTTGCGATGGTGTGATTTCACTGAGGCTTCCCTCGCTGGGAAACCCCACCTCCGGACTTCCGTTGCCAGCGGTGCACCCATTTTTGCGATCCTGGGATTCCCCTCCTGGGATTTCCCTAAAGCATTGCAAAAACGCGGAAGTCAGGAGGTGGGGTTTCCCATGAAGGGGAGCTTCAGGGGAATCCCACCAGCGCAAAAACGGGTGCTTTGGCTTGAAAAAGGGTTAAATTTTGGGCTTGCATGCATTAATCTGTTTTCCATTGATTCCTCTGGGAAACATTGTTTCGTCTTACGAACTTTTCACCTTACAAACCTCCTCCCGGAACCAATTAAGTTTGTAAGACAAGGTATCACTGTATTTTAAATAACAGCAACCTTCCTGCTGTATTTTTTTTTCAGTGTTCAATGTTTCCTCCCCAAGACACAATTTCAGAAATTATTATTATTATTTTGCTTTATGCCCTTGGTTCATTCATTTTATCACTCAAGGTATGTTTTAATGTAGATATTATAACCATTCACTGGCCTTTGAATAAAGGAGAGTATGCTAAAGTTTTAAACATATAGATAATTGTAGGGAGCAGCATGGCAAGGCAAGGGATTAGTCAAAACACATGCTGAGAGTATATTGCAACCTTCACAAAGGTTTCTTTTATTATTATTATTTTTAATCTTAAAGATTGTTTTATGTCTTCCAGTCAGAATTCATGCTTGTCATCTTGAGAACAATCACTGAGAGAAGTCCAGTTGCCACTTTCATCTTTCATGGGGATACAGAGGAGAAAAAAAACTGTATTTAAAAGCAAGCTGTAGGATCTTTACTACGATATGGAAATTACCTGCAGTCGCATTTAATATTCGGGCAATGGGGATTCAATAACTTGTATGAAATGCCCCCCATTTTTGAAATTTTGGAATTAAGAGGTCATAAATTTCTTTCAGCATGTCTCCAGCATTGTCCCCTTTCTACCTTTCCTGCTGTAAGAGGACAATCCATTTTGTGGAAATAGTACTGGAAGGATCTTCTAAGGATGGATCACTTTTTCTCTACTCCTTCTTGTTTACATGCTCTGTTCACAGGCTGGCCTCCTGAGATTAATACCAACATTTCATAAAAAGAGTGATAAAGATCTATCACATGAGCTTAACTAATAAAATTGATTGTCCTCTCATAGTTAAATGCCACTGAATTTCTAGTAAATGAACAAATATTTGAGACTTGAGTAAATAAATCAATGGCTCTTTTAATCCGTGAATCAAGAAAGCCAGTTTGGTATAGTGGTTACAACTGGATATTCTAGTCCTGTCTTAGGTATAAAACCAGCTATATGACTTGAGACAATCATCCTCTCCCAGCCCTAAGAAGGAGGCAATGGCAAGCACTTTTGAAAAGCCTTGCCAAGAAAACAAGGATACCATATTTTTGGAGTATAAGACGCACCTTAGTTTGGAAGGAGGAAAATAGGGAAAAGAATCTGCTTATTCATCTGGCTAGCATCCTTGGTTTGGTCAGCTTCAGCACATTATTTTATCCCATGGTTAGGGCTTTAAAAAAACATTATTCAGAGAGAATAACAATGAAAGAGCTTGCCAGCCAGTAAGAGCTGGGAATATCATTAGCACCTGGTTAAGACTGGAAACAAACATTCAGAGCAAATAGAGCAATAAACCTCCCCTGCAAAGACAGGGTTTGGAAAACATTCTTGATGGAGAGTAACAATGAAGGAACTTGCAAGCGGGTAAGAGCTGGGAACATTGCTAGCACCATTTGGAGCAAGTAAGAGGTATGAAAAAAAACCTTTAAAGACTTAGGTCTTGAAAACATTCTTCATAAACAGTAACAATGAAAGAACCTGCAAGGTGAGAGCTGGGAAAATCGTTAGCACCTAGTTAGGGCTGGGAGGGAAACGCTTCAAAAAAGCTACATTCAGAGTATAAGGCGCACCTGAATTTTCAGCCTCTTTTAGGGAGGAAAAAGGTGCGTCTTATAGAAAAAAAATACGGTAGTTCAGATACTCAAAACAAATAAAAAACGGACTCAAAGATGCAGAGAAAGAAAGGGTGAATGAAACAAATTTATGCATGGCATAAAAAATATGTCAGAAAACTAGGCAGAAATCATTATTCAATTTTCTAGATTAATAAGATGAAATGTCTTAATCAGAAGTGATATTCAGCCGGTTTAGGCTGGTTCAGACTGGATCAGGTGAACCAGTAGTAGTGACCTTCGAGTGGGCCTGGCCAATTGTCCCAGTGGTATGCCATCCTATTTAGCTATACCTTCAAGCTGTGTGTAAGCTAAGTGCGTGAGCAAAGCACATGTATGGAAGAGGTGCGCACGACCAAAGCATTTACTCAAATTTTTGGTGCTGGGTTAACCGGTAGGGAAAATTTGTGAATCCCTATGGGAAATAAATCATGTGCAGATGTGATTTGAAGGAGATCACAATTTCAGAAGATAGGAAAATGTAATATAATCCAAATATAAGCTTTATTTACTGAACCCGATTGTCTCTCTTGTGTAGGTCTTTGTTTTGTTTCGCTTTTTTAAAAGAACCTCACCAGTATGAATGTGTGAATTTTTTTATTTCTGTTTTATATATGTGTGATTTTCTTCAAAATCTCTCTCCCAACCTTCACACATTTATACGAGAGTAAGATAAAACTGGATGATTTTAAAGGAAGCAGCATCATGTGCATCCTGACTCTTGCATTTCTTTTATATTTTACTGACAATAGTGTGGGAGGACCACGTTATTGTGTTACTTACAGAAAGAGACTTGAGGAAAAAAAATACTTCTAGAAATAGGTAGAAAAAGATTTCCACGTATTTGACACAAATCTCAACCAATTCCCTAACTTGTCTCCAGTTACGAATTCTAAAATAACAGGCCTTATAAAAGCAGAAACCTGGCATAGTCCCAGATAATTACTTCAAGAGTAATAAAAGTTTATGCAATAATTTGGAATGGTGAAGCCCTGTACTTGCTTTTTCTCTTGACCTATGTCTATCACTTGGGAAATAACAAAGCATTATAGTGACATCTACCTGTAAAATGATGGTCAGCAGTTGCCTAGTAACCGTCAGTCTTTTAAACAGCATAATTAAGTTCTCTGCTACATAATAAATTGCTTGATTAGGTCAGTCTAGACTAAAGCGTATTTTGGCAGATGAGCAAACATGTTTTAGAGCTGGACATTCTATATCCTTGACCATGCCCTCATACAACAACATCTGGCTGAAAAATGTTAATCAAAGCCAGGCACATTTATTCATCATGTTCAGGGCTGCACTTCATCTTACTTCCAGGATAAGGTTGTGGCATAAACTCATAAATCTATGGGTAACAGCTACTAATGCTAATGCATAGACTTGATGAGAATTCTAGAATAAAAGGTCTGTTGCTGTATGCAAGGTCATTGCACTAAAGAGATTCCAACTTGAAAAGGAGAGAGATGGGGGATATATTTTCCCTCCAGCTGTTTAATTTGTATATTTATTATATTATTTATTATATTATTTATTATATTATTTATATATTAACCTCCTTGTGTCCAAAATAACTAATTTAGAGCACCCACAAAATGAGGCAGTAGACATTTCACAACCATATTATATGTACACAGTGTAGTGTTTATATATCAAGTCATCTATCAGGTTTAATTAAAGCTAGTGGTCTAGTCAATATCTCCCTGAGATTGTATTTGAGATTAGCTCCTCTAAAACCAATATCTTAATTTTTGAAAAGCAATCTGAAGTACATGCTTAGTGATTAAAAGACCATCTTATACATCAGGTGTTTCCCCCCTCCCAATAAAAGCAGCATTAAAACTTTATTTGGTCAAAACCCATATGCAACTACTGTGGCCCTAAATGTTCCTCAAGAAATATTAAAGAGAGAGGCAGGCTTGATCAAAATTGATGCAGCTGAATGTATTTGCATTGATGTTTATTGCTTGAATTTTAATTCAGAAGTTATGGGTTCCCTGCTTAATGGGGCAATTGTGGATACATAGGGTACAAGACAATTCTGCAAAAAATGACAGGGTCCTCTTGCATTGCATTTTTATAAGAATAGAGTTCGCCTTATAACTCTGTTCAAAAAGTATCCATGCAGTTGTTTGTTCTATTTTTGCTTCTATTTTAAAACCAATGGCAGCTTCTATGAACACGACCAAATTTTGATATCTTGTTTATAAAACAGGCATATATTGATTGCATGGACAATTCTGCCCTAAACTGTTGTTTTATTTTGTTTCCTCTGCTGTTAATCTGCTGAATTGCAGTCATTTGTCATGATCTAGATTATATCACTTATATATCATAATGTGTGTGCTTTTTTCATAACTTGTAGCAGATTCCTTTGAAAAAGTACATTTAAAATTATAGTTTTCTTCAGAATTAAGTATGTTTCTAATCCATAAATAAAAATATTAGGTATTTTCCTTTTAGTATTAGGGTGCCATAAAATAGAATACATCAATCTGTTTCTAATTAATGTTGTTGTGTATGTGTGCCTTTCATTCATTAATTGACTCCTAGTGACTGCAGTTTTATAGACAAGATTTCAGAACTGGTTTGCCATTGCCTGCTTCTTCCTAGGACTGAGAGAGTGTGATTGGTCCAAAGTTAATCAGCTGGCTTCATGGCTAAAGCAAAATGAGAACTCACCATCTCCTGGTTCCTTAACTACTGCAACAAACTGGATCCTGATTAATTAATTAAAATATATTTATTTAGCATTAGGAGCCTCAAAAATTGAAAAATTAACTATGATATGATAGTGGCAACTATCAAAATACTAGGTTTTTTTAAAGATTGTGATAAAATACTAAAAAAAAAAATCTTTCAACATTATAAATAATATAAATAATTTCAAAGTTTCAAAAGTAATGGATTTTCTTTCGTTTTATGAAAATTATGGGGTAAAATATGTAAGTATTTGTCAGGAATTAAAAATTGACTTGACAATACAAAATCAGTGAAGTCTCCTAAGCCATATTTGAATATTAAGTACATTCATAAATAATGGGGGCATTTGGGGGTTTGGAGAGATCCAAAAAAAGGGAAAATGCCAATCAAATATTTGAAGCTCTGCTGCCCTTTTTTAATGTGTACGAACCAGGGGTGGGTTCTAACTTACCTCGCTGCTGGTTTGCTTCCTCCCATACCGCGTGGGTGCAGTTCGCGTGCATGCAAGCACCTGAGCAGTACCAACCCCCCCCAAATGTCAAAAACAAGATGGCGACATATGTACAGTAACTGAAACTCAGCTTTTACGCATGCGCAGTAGGAAAAAAAACAGAAAAAACCCTCCCCAAAAAACAAAGTCCAAAAATAAAGATAGCAGACCAGCACCGACAGAACTGGTTCCATGATGTCTTTGTGACATCACTAGTGGGTTGCTACAAGTTTTATAGGACCGGTGTGAACCAGGAGGAACCATAGTACGTGCTATTGTAGACTATTTGAATCACATGTATTTGAAAAGGAATGTGGCCATGGCTACCTATTTGTGTCAACCATTTTGACTGTTTTTGATCCGCACTCTGCAGAGGTCCTATTAATAAGCTCACATTATCAAGCTGATGTTTTCTTAAAATAGAATAAAGAAAGTTAACTTTAAGTTGTGCTGAAAAATACAGTCTACCTCAGTGATGGCGAATCTATGGCACAGGTGGCACGCGGAGCCATTGCCCTAGCACAGTTCTAATGTGCATGTGTATGCTGGCCAGTTGACTTTTGGCTCACACAGAAGCTCTGGGAAGGGGTTTTTAGTTTCCAGAGAGCCTCCGGGGATGGGGGAGAATGTTTTTACCCTCCCCCGGCTCCAAGGAATCCTTTGGAGCTTGGGGAGGGTGAAACGAGCCTACTGGCACCACCAGAAGTTGGGAAACAGACCATTTCCAGTCTCCAGAGGGCCTCCATGGAGCAGGGAAAGCTGTTTTCACCCTCTCAAGGCATTGAATTATGGGTGTGGCCACTCACACATGTGCGATAACACGCGTGCATGCTCTTTTGGCACCCAAGGGAAAAAAAGATTCACCATCACTGGTCTACTTAATTGGTTTTTGGCAAAACGATATATGCTGTGGCAAATGCAACTACCTTGTTCAGTTACAGATATTGAGCATTCAGATCTTGAAGACCAAGCTCAGAATTGTAACACATGTAAGCTATACTATTTATCTCCAGTGAGGTTATTAAGTTGAGGCATCTAATGTTTTCGTCTGGAAATTTCCCCCTTTGTTTTATTTTTCTTTGTAGCTTTACATATATTATTGTATGTTTACTATGTTATATGTATCCTGGAGCTGTGCTAGTTAAGTGGTTAAAGTGCAGTATTGCAGGCTCTGTCCACAGCCAGTAGTTCGATCCTGACCAGCTCAAGGTTGACTCAGCCTCCCATCCTTCCAAGATCAGTAAAATGAGAACCCAGATTTCTGACTCCTTAAATCATTAAGAGAGTGCTATAAAGCACTATGGAACAGGATATAAGCTTAAGTATTATTGTTAAATAACATTGTATGTTAAATCCCAACAGGCAGCACATTGCCTTATTAATTGAAATAATTTAGATTCTTAGAAGTAACTTCTGCTTTGATCCAATCTTGCATCTCTTATGGTCAGAGCTTTTTTCTCTTGGGTTCATCTACTGCAATATATATAGCATTGACAAAGATTTTGTGGTATACTTTTATATAGATTTGATGAGTTATTTGTATTTCTCAGAACTAAGATAGACAATGTTTTTATGGCCAATATGTCTCCCAGAAATAAAGTTGCTAAAATTCTTGTTTTTTTGAGTGAGATTGTTGAAATGCAATTTTCCCACATGAGATTGAGATGTTGCTGTTTTCGTTTTCTATTTCTTTTAAATGTTTTAAATTACTTTGGGGAGATTAGTAATGCTTTTTAGAGATGTAGCAGGCATATATCGAGTTGTTTTGAGAAGGGCGGCATAGAAATCTAACATAAATACTCTCTCTCTCTCTCTCTCTCTCCCTCCCTCCCTCCCCCCCCCCCTCTCTCTCTCTCCCTCCCTCCCTCTCTCTCTCTCTCTTCGGCCCAGCGTTTGATTTTGCCCCCATATTACTGTCAAACGGTTTGATGTGGAAGTCAGGGAGATGAAAGGTCTTTCCTATTTCAGTCCCAGGGAATACTCTTAGTTCTGCTTAAGTTCTGGTATCAAGATCAAAGTTAAAGATGGCTCTCTCACTCACCCGCTAATACAGCAGCTGTTGATTTACCACATGGTTTTCTTTTCCAATAGAGAGAATAACGGAGGTGAAAACAGACATCTATGTCACCAGTTTCGGTCCAGTTTCTGACACTGAAATGGTAGGTTGGACTGAACAGATTCTAAGCTTCTCCTGTTATTGCTGCTTGGATAATTTAACAAGTGAGTCCTTATGCAATTTTCTCTTTTTATACTAGGAGTATACTATTGATGTTTTTTTCCGACAAAGCTGGAAAGATGAAAGGCTTCGATTTAAAGGCCCAATGCAACGTCTCCCTCTTAACAACCTCCTGGCCAGTAAGATTTGGACCCCAGATACCTTTTTCCATAATGGCAAAAAATCCATCGCTCATAACATGACCACCCCCAACAAGCTGCTGCGTCTTGAGGATGATGGAACTTTGCTGTATACAATGAGGTGAGCCTTATGACAGCTGATGTATTTTGAATCTCATTCTACCTTCTTCATAAAAGTGGGAAAAACCCTCACACCTACATAGGAGTTTTCGGAGAGGGGCGGCATATAAATCCAGTAAATAAAAAAAAAATAATAATAATAGGAGACTGTCCAAAATCAGTAGAAATCACCATCACAGTTTTCGGTTAGCAGCTAATGTACAATGTTGAACAAAATTGTTCTTAATGAAACTCTTCCCTGTCCCCACATTATTCCCCATGGATTTACGGCTTAAACTAGAGAGTTTAATTTGTTCTTGCTTTTGTACATTTGTGTTAGCTGAAAAGATCAAAGTTTAGGATGACTCAAATAACTTTAATTAAATTTAATGATTTAAAATACATGAAGTTGAAAATGTGGATGAATAGGTGTTTGAGCAGAACCATTTTTCAGATATATTTGGGATTTTAAATATTAAATATTAAAAACTGTCAAAAGTTATATTTTTTAATAGTAAAAGGTAAGTCAGTCGTGTCCGACTATAGGGAATAATGCTTATCTTTGTTTCTTGGCCAAGACAGCCAAGAAGACAATTTCCGAAGACAATTTCCATGGTCATGGCCAGCATGACTATATACCACAGTACACTGTTACCTTCCTCCTGAAGTGGTACCCATTAATCTACTCGCATTTGCATGCTTTTGAACTGCTAGGTGAGCGGGAGCGGGAGCAAGTAATAGGAACTCATTTCCATTGCATGGCTTCAGGGCTCAAACAAGGACATAATAGTAATTTAATACTATTAGTAAAAACAAGTAAAACTGGAAAAATATAAAATGAAAAAAGTAGGAAGAGAAAAGAAAGGGGAAAAGGGAAAAAATTAGAGAAACGGAAAAGAAAGAAAACATATATAGTTTAAAAAAGAAAAATATATTAAAAAGGACTTTCCATCTTTATCACACATATGAATAGTTTTAGTAATGTATTACATTCTTTTAAAATACAACAAAGGACTTCTTCCCATATCTCATCTCTTTATAAACGGAAACTCAGAAACTACCTCATTTCTGTACCGATGACAACAAAAGTCCATTACTAGTGATCATACCATATCTATTTCAACCTTGATCAAATAAATCAACTTGATTTTACTTCTGACCATCTTGATCTTTAGGCTTTCCAAATAATATACTAGAACTTAATTTCTTTTCATATATTCTTGTTCCTTCTTACAAAATTCTTCCCAAGAAAATTCAATATTGGAAAATTATCCCAGTCTTAATAATTATAGTCTTAATAATTAAAAAGGATATACAAACAACAAAAATGAATCTGTGTTTTGTGTATCCAATCTAACACTTTTTATTTCATTATTGTTGTAGCCTACCATTTTTAAATTCAGTCTTTATAATTTATACTAAAATAATATAATTGTATAATGTAAGTTTACTTTAATTAATTTATAGTTGAATAATAACACAAATAGACATTTAAATAAAATTAAACTTGATTTTGTCAATAGGTAGAATGAGTTCCTCTTTCATAACATATTTTAAATATAGTCTATCTATAAAGGCAGATACTCTTAAAATTATTTTCTGGGTTTATTGTTCAAAAATAACATTTAGTATATCCAATGAGAAAATATTTTATTTCATTCTGTATTTGTAAGTCTAGTTTGAGTGATATCCCCTTTAATTGTAATCTTTACTTCTCATCAGTTCCCTCGAGTGCCCAATTTTTTAAGTCTTGTATTATTTTAGAAAAAGAAAATAAAAACAATTGCATTTTTCCATGTAAAGGATTCTTTATAATTAATTCCAAAATCTTATTATAAAATTTACCTGTACTCTTTCTCCATTTATAGCTTTCTAAAATCATAGTTTTAATTACTATTTCTCCTGTGTATTATTTTTTTTAAAGTTCTTAAACGTGTAGTTAAAACTTATTTTGCTATGGATTGAAGGACACTTACCCAGTGCTGTAAAACTTTCTCCTTTGGAAGAATCTTAATCAAACATTTTAAAAATTTATATTCTAGGTTTCTTGGAATGCACCCACTTATTTCTTAGGCTTAGAATTAGGACTAGTCTGAGTAAATTGGTATTTTTCAATTAGCTGACTTGCTGAGGAACACTAGGAGTTGAAGTCTACACATCTTAAAGTTTCCAAGGTTGAGAAACATGGTTCTAGAGCAGTGATGGCAAACCTTTTAGGGACTGAGTGCCCAAACTGCAACCCAAAACCCACTTATTTATTGAAAAGTGCCTTCCTAATGACCTGTTGGGCATGGCTGGGGTGGTGATCATGTGACTGAGTGGGCATGGCCAACTCTATATCAGTCATGGGAGTGGTGCCTGTATGAGACAGGCAGGATTGGGGAGGGAATCCTGGGGTGTCTGGTAGGTGAGACAGAATTGGGGGGTGGGGTGAAAGAAAGATTCAACCTCTGTGTGTATGTGTGTGTGTGTGTGTATGTGTGTGTGTGTTTGAGAGAGAGAGAGCACACGCCGCCGTTAGCCCTTACATGAATGCAGTATTTGACTTGCTTGAGTTTTCAAGAGAAAAAAGGAATCAAATTTCTGATTGATATGGGCTTTCAACATAGTAGTTTGCACTATTAAGCTTTGGAAGAACCACCTTTGAACTGAGGATTAGCATTTATTCTATCTCTACCAGCGATTTCCTCATATTAAAATAGATAGTCTGAACAGTTATTCCAGATAATTATTTAACCAACATGTCTAATGTACTGGAAAAAGTTTTACTAGAAAGATTTAATACCTTTCTTTCTTTCTTTCTTTCTTTCTTTCTTTCTTTCTTTCTTTCTTTCTTTCTTTCTTTCTTTCTTTCTTTCTCTTTCTTTCCTTCCTTCCTTCCTTCTCTCTCTCTCTCTCTCTCTCTTTCTTTCTTTCTATCAGTGGTGGGTTGCTCCTTGTTTGGACCGGTTCTCAGAACTGGTAGTGCCGGTGATGGGAGGCTCCGCCCACCCAACTGGAATGCTTCTTGCACATGTACTTGTGTGAACCGGTGGCAAAATATTTTACAACCCACCACATGTATGGATGTATATGTGTATGTATGTATCCCAATTACAGACTTCACAAAACAACTCTATGTTAGCAGAAGTGAGATATACTGCACAGTCTTCCAGTACTGCTAAACTGGAAAATACTGAGTTTGTTCGTTCTGATTGTCCTGCCCATTTTATACAGCTTGGCAGTGAGTCTTAATTATCCTCCTGCTTTTAAACTGTTCTGGCTGGCCCATTATGGAGAAAAATTGCTTCCTATTAGCCCATGTGTCTGCAGAAATATCTAGAATGATAATTAAGTTTTATACTGTTGATTTTGCTATCAAATGGGCAACCGTTATCCTTTCCCAGTTATTAAATATTGAATGGCCTCACGTGTTAATTTATTTTATATTATGCCTTAGATTATCATGTTTTCTTAGATCCTTTTTGGATTTTTAAATTATATTTCTAAATCCTTGTGTGTTCAGAATTTTTCTGTTGTTGTTACTCTTTGTGTTCTTATTTTTTTGGATTAAGTAGCCTTTCAATCTTTGGTCTATGATTGTTAATAAAGCTGAACTTTTTTAAAAAGTCGATGAAATTGTTTGGAATGAGGCCTTTAACAGCAAGATAGCTAACTGCCTGATCACACTAACCGTGTGGCTAGCAAAAAAGAAGTAGCACATTGTTGTAGCTCAGTGATCCACACTCCTTTGGAAGTGGACGCCAGAACGAAGGGGCTTAGCCAACATTGCAGCATTATGAATGTCTCCCGTGCTCTGTGGGAAATTCCAAATTGCAGCTGTTTGGAGACTTGGAACCAGGTCAGATCTGCCACGGAAGGGCAGTGAAGAAGAGAGGCACCAGTTGATGATTGGGGGGGGGGCTTGCAACCCCTCCAGGGAGCTGTCACCAGCTTCTCAACCAGCAGCTGTAGAAGATGACTCAGTCGCCATTACCTGGGAGGGCCATGATCAGAAGGATTGAAATGGAAAGAGAGTGGATTGCCTAGGTCAGTGTTTCCCGACCTTGGCAACTTGGAGATATCTGGACTTCAACTCCCAGAATTCCCCAGCCAGCATTCGCTGGCTGGGGCATTCTGGGAGTTGAAGTCCGAATATCTTCAAGTTGTCAAGGTTGGGAAACACTGGCCTAGGTGACAAGATATAAGTATTTGTGCTAGAGAGAAGTGCTGAAACTGGGGGAGTGTTTGGCCAATTTAATAATAAAAATAAGAAATTTTATATTTAAAAGGAGACTATTTTGACTGTAAAATGGAGTGAGCAACTATCTAGCAATTGGAAATACCACAGAGAGAGTTAAAGGAAAAAGTTTAAAAGCCCAAATTTGGGGATGTCTTTATAATTGGTCTTGGTGGAAGGTAAAGAGCCTGAAAAAGAATAAAGAATTTGAAGAAAATACAGTGGTACCTCTACTTAAGAACTTAATTCGTTCTGTGACCAGGTTCTTAAGTAGAAAAATTTGTAAGTAGAAGCAATTTTTCCCATAGGAATCAATGTAAAAGCAAATAATGCATGCAAACCCATTAGGAAAGAAATAAAAACTCAGAATTTGGGTGGGAGGAGTAGGAGGAAGAAGACGAAGACATTCACTGTCGAAGGAAGAAGGTGAGGTGAGGGGAATCAAAAAAATCCAAAACTTTAAGGCTTAAAAAAAAAAAGAGGGACTCTGACGCGGAAAGGAGGAGCATGTGCCCTCCCATACACCTAGCGCAAGACTGCCTCCCATACACTATGCCAGACAAAGAAACCCAGGTGGGCAAGAGGGGGGAACCTCCCGTTCCTTTGACCAAAAGGCAGCTGCTGCTTCCTCTTCCTTCCCATGTTGAAGGGCTCCCCTCTTCTCTCACTCGCTTGCTTTGTAGCCGGTGCCTTTCCTTCACTGTGGTGAGTCCTCGGTTACTTATCCTTGGGATAAACATATATCCATCCTAAGATAAAAATTTATTCCCTCTCCAAGCACCCAGAGAAAGGAAAATGCTTTGTTTTCTCTGGGCTGCCAAAGCCTCCTTAAGCACCACCAAAAGGCTCCTCTGGCAGCCCAGAAAGGTCCAAGATGGCCAAGATAAAAGGGGGAATGGCAGGAAACTGGCCGGGCTTTCGTGTTGCTCTCAAATTTCCTGGGAAATTTTTCTGGGCTCAGGTTCTTAAGTAGAAAATGGTTCTTAAGAAGAGGCAAAAAAAATCTTGAACACTCGGTTCTTATCTAGAAAAGTAGAGGTGTTCTTAGGTAGAGGTACCACTGTATCTTATAAATGCTAAGTGGATTTAAAATACTTTGGAGACGTTTGTAAAAGAGTTGTTTTGTTATGTTGGGAAAATGGCAATGCCATCTTCTGGTTAAAAGAATATATTGCAACAGACTGAGGAAAGCTTGAATTTTCTGACAGCTGGAGACTGGCCTTACTCATAAAAAGATTAACTAGGAGCTTGAAAGGACTTGAAAGCAGTGTGTGTTGTGCTATTATGTTTGATAGTGCACTGTTTTGGAAATGGCAGATACAGTGATCCCTCGATCATCGCGAGGGTTCCGTTCCAGGACCCCTCGCGATGATCGATTTTTCGCGAAGTAGCGGTGCGGAAGTAAAAACACCATCTGCGCATGCGCAGATGGTGTTTTTACTTCCACCGCCGCCCGTCCTTCGCCCGCCATTGCCAGCTCCGCTTCCCAGCTGAGAAGCGGAGCAGCTGCTACGAGGGGCATTTCACCTTCCCTCCCAGGCAAAAAGATGCCGGCATTCTGGGATGATGGGGCCGGACTTCTCAGGCGGAAGGCGTGCCCCTCTCCCCGGCATCTTTTTGCCTGGGAGGGAAGGTGAAATGCCCCTCGTAGCAGCTGCTCCGCTTCTCAGCTGGGAAGCGGAGCTGGCAATGGCGGACGGCGTGCGCGAGCGCGGGGATACCCCAGCTCTGCTTCCCAGCTGAGAAGCGGAGCTAGGGTGTCCGCAAGCAGACGCAGAGATTTGCCTCCCACCCCTCGCCCGTGCCGCCGGCGCGTCATCTTCCCTCCCAGACAAAAAAGGCCGGCTTTCGGGGAGGAAGGGGCGTGCTCGGCTCTGCGTCTCCAGCCCGTTTCGGCCAAGCCTCCCTGGCCAAACAGCCAGGGAATCCGGGCCGGGCATGGCAGTGAGGGGCTGGAGATGCAGAGCCGAGCATGCCCCTTCCTCCCCGAAAGCTGGCCTTTTTGTCTGGGAGGGAAGATGACGCGCCGGCGGCACGGACGAGGGGTGGGAGGCAAATCTCTGCGTCTCCAGCCGATGTTCCCTGCCACGCCCGGCTCGAATTCCCTGGCTGCTTGGCAGTGGAGGCTCGGGCAAAAGGGGCTGGAGACGCAGAGCCGAGCACGCCCCTTCCTCCCCGAAAGCTGGCCTTTTTGTCTGGGAGGGAAGATGACGCGCCGGCGGCACGGAGCGAGGGGTGGGAGGCAAATCTCTGCGTCTCCAGCCGATGTTCCCTGCCACGCCCGGCTCGAATTCCCTGGCTGCTTGGCAGTGGAGGCTCGGGCAAAAGGGGCTGGAGACGCAGAGCCGAGCACGCCCCTTCCTCCCCGAAAGCTGGCCTTTTTGTCTGGGAGGGAAGATGACGCGCCGGCGGCACGGGCGAGGGGTGGGAGGCAAATCTCTGCGTCTCCAGCCGATGTTCCCTGCCACGCCCGGCTCGAATTCCCTGGCTGCTTGGCAGTGGAGGCTCGGGCAAAAGGGGCTGGAGACGCAGAGCCGAGCACGCCCCTTCCTCCCCGAAAGCTGGCCTTTTTGTCTGGGAGGGAAGATGACGCGCCGGCGGCACGGGCGAGGGGTGGGAGGCAAATCTCTGCGTCTCCAGCCGATGTTCCCTGCCACGCCCGGCTCGAATTCCCTGGCTGCTTGGCAGTGGAGGCTCGGGCAAAAGGGGCTGGAGACGCAGAGCCGAGCACGCCCCTTCCTCCCCGAAAGCTGGCCTTTTTGTCTGGGAGGGAAGATGACGCGCCGGCGGCACGGGCGAGGGGTGGGAGGCAAATCTCTGCGTCTCCAGCCGATGTTCCCTGCCACGCCCGGCTCGAATTCCCTGGCTGCTTGGCAGTGGAGGCTCGGGCAAAAGGGGCTGGAGACGCAGAGATTTGCCTCCCACCCCTCGCCCGTGCCGCCGGCGCGTCATCTTCCCTCCCAGACAAAAAGGCCAGCTTTCGGGGAGGAAGGGGCGTGCTCGGCTCTGCGTCTCCAGCCCCTTTTGCCCGAGCCTCCACTGCCAAGCAGCCAGGGAATTCGAGCCGGGCGTGGCGGCGACGGCGGCGGCGCTGCTACTCCAGTCACCCAGTCCTCTCCTGCCTCCCGCACCAATGTTCCCCGCTGCGTCAGTCGCTGCCAGCCCCGAGGGACATTTCACGAGGGGCATTTCACCTTCCCTCCAAGGAAAAAACATGCCGGGGAGAGGGGCACGCCTTCCGCCTGGGAAGTCCGGCCCCATCATCCCAGAATGCCGGCACCTTTTTGCCTTAGAGGGAAAGTGAAACGCCACTCGTAGCAGCTGCTACGAGGGGCATTTCACCTTCCCTCTCAGGCAAAAAGTTGCCGGCATTCTGGGATGATGGGGCCGGATCTTTTTGCCTTGGAGGGAAGGTGAAACGCCCCTCGTAGCAGCTGCTATGAGGGGCGTTTCACCTTCCCTCTCAGGCAAAAAGTTGCCGGGGAGAGGGGCACGCCTTCCGCCTGGGAAGTCCAGCCCCATCATCCCAGAATGCCGGAATCTTTTTGCCTTGGAGGGAAAGTGAAACGCCACTCGTAGCAGCTGCTACGAGGGGCGTTTCACCTTCCCTCTCAGGCAAAAAGTTGCCGGCATTCTGGGATGATGGGGCCGGATCTTTTTGCCTTGGAGGGAAGGTGAAACGCCCCTCGTAGCAGCTGCTATGAGGGGCGTTTCACCTTCCCTCTCAGGCAAAAAGTTGCCGGGGAGAGGGGCACGCCTTCCGCCTGGGAAGTCCAGCCCCATCATCCCAGAATGCCGGAATCTTTTTGCCTTGGAGGGAAAGTGAAACGCCACTCGTAGCAGCTGCTACAAGGGGCATTTCACCTTCCCTCTCAGGCAAAAAGTTGCCGGCATTCTGGGATGATGGGGCCGGATCTTTTTGCCTTGGAGGGAAGGTGAAACGCCCCTCGTAGCAGCTGCTATGAGGGGCGTTTCACCTTCCCTCTCAGGCAAAAAGTTGCCGGGGAGAGGGGCACGCCTTCCGCCTGGGAAGTCCAGCCCCATCATCCCAGAATGCCGGAATCTTTTTGCCTTGGAGGGAAAGTGAAACGCCACTCGTAGCAGCTGCTACGAGGGGCGTTTCACCTTCCCTCTCAGGCAAAAAGTTGCCGGCATTCTGGGATGATGGGGCCGGATCTTTTTGCCTTGGAGGGAAGGTGAAACGCCCCTCGTAGCAGCTGCTATGAGGGGCGTTTCACCTTCCCTCTCAGGCAAAAAGTTGCCGGGGAGAGGGGCACGCCTTCCGCCTGGGAAGTCCAGCCCCATCATCCCAGAATGCCGGAATCTTTTTGCCTTGGAGGGAAAGTGAAACGCCACTCGTAGCAGCTGCTACGAGGGGCATTTCACCTTCCCTCTCAGGCAAAAAGTTGCCGGCATTCTGGGATGATGGGGCCGGATCTTTTTGCCTTGGAGGGAAGGTGAAACGCCCCTCGTAGCAGCTGCTATGAGGGGCGTTTCACCTTCCCTCTCAGGCAAAAAGTTGCCGGGGAGAGGGGCACGCCTTCCGCCTGGGAAGTCCAGCCCCATCATCCCAGAATGCCGGAATCTTTTTGCCTTGGAGGGAAAGTGAAACGCCACTCGTAGCAGCTGCTACGAGGGGCGTTTCACCTTCCCTCTCAGGCAAAAAGTTGCCGGCATTCTGGGATGATGGGGCCGGATCTTTTTGCCTTGGAGGGAAGGTGAAACGCCCCTCGTAGCAGCTGCTATGAGGGGCGTTTCACCTTCCCTCTCAGGCAAAAAGTTGCCGGGGAGAGGGGCACGCCTTCCGCCTGGGAAGTCCAGCCCCATCATCCCAGAATGCCGGAATCTTTTTGCCTTGGAGGGAAAGTGAAACGCCACTCGTAGCAGCTGCTACGAGGGGCATTTCACCTTCCCTCTCAGGCAAAAAGTTGCCGGCATTCTGGGATGATGGGGCCGGATCTTTTTGCCTTGGAGGGAAGGTGAAACGCCCCTCGTAGCAGCTGCTATGAGGGGCGTTTCACCTTCCCTCTCAGGCAAAAAGTTGCCGGGGAGAGGGGCACGCCTTCCGCCTGGGAAGTCCAGCCCCATCATCCCAGAATGCCGGAATCTTTTTGCCTTGGAGGGAAAGTGAAACGCCACTCGTAGCAGCTGCTACGAGGGGCGTTTCACCTTCCCTCTCAGGCAAAAAGTTGCCGGCATTCTGGGATGATGGGGGCCGGATCTTTTTGCCTTGGAGGGAAGGTGAAACGCCCCTCGTAGCAGCTGCTATGAGGGGCGTTTCACCTTCCCTCTCAGGCAAAAAGTTGCCGGGGAGAGGGGCACGCCTTCCGCCTGGGAAGTCCAGCCCCATCATCCCAGAATGCCGGAATCTTTTTGCCTTGGAGGGAAAGTGAAACGCCACTCGTAGCAGCTGCTACGAGGGGCATTTCACCTTCCCTCTCAGGCAAAAAGTTGCCGGCATTCTGGGATGATGGGGCCGGATCTTTTTGCCTTGGAGGGAAGGTGAAACGCCCCTCGTAGCAGCTGCTATGAGGGGCGTTTCACCTTCCCTCTCAGGCAAAAAGTTGCCGGGGAGAGGGGCACGCCTTCCGCCTGGGAAGTCCAGCCCCATCATCCCAGAATGCCGGAATCTTTTTGCCTTGGAGGGAAAGTGAAACGCCACTCGTAGCAGCTGCTACGAGGGGCGTTTCACCTTCCCTCTCAGGCAAAAAGTTGCCGGCATTCTGGGATGATGGGGCCGGATCTTTTTGCCTTGGAGGGAAGGTGAAACGCCCCTCGTAGCAGCTGCTATGAGGGGCGTTTCACCTTCCCTCTCAGGCAAAAAGTTGCCGGGGAGAGGGGCACGCCTTCCGCCTGGGAAGTCCAGCCCCATCATCCCAGAATGCCGGAATCTTTTTGCCTTGGAGGGAAAGTGAAACGCCACTCGTAGCAGCTGCTACGAGGGGCATTTCACCTTCCCTCTCAGGCAAAAAGTTGCCGGCATTCTGGGATGATGGGGCCGGATCTTTTTGCCTTGGAGGGAAGGTGAAACGCCCCTCGTAGCAGCTGCTATGAGGGGCGTTTCACCTTCCCTCTCAGGCAAAAAGTTGCCGGGGAGAGGGGCACGCCTTCCGCCTGGGAAGTCCAGCCCCATCATCCCAGAATGCCGGAATCTTTTTGCCTTGGAGGGAAAGTGAAACGCCACTCGTAGCAGCTGCTACGAGGGGCGTTTCACCTTCCCTCTCAGGCAAAAAGTTGCCGGCATTCTGGGATGATGGGGCCGGATCTTTTTGCCTTGGAGGGAAGGTGAAACGCCCCTCGTAGCAGCTGCTATGAGGGGCGTTTCACCTTCCCTCTCAGGCAAAAAGTTGCCGGGGAGAGGGGCACGCCTTCCGCCTGGGAAGTCCAGCCCCATCATCCCAGAATGCCGGAATCTTTTTGCCTTGGAGGGAAAGTGAAACGCCACTCGTAGCAGCTGCTACGAGGGGCATTTCACCTTCCCTCTCAGGCAAAAAGTTGCCGGCATTCTGGGATGATGGGGGCCGGATCTTTTTGCCTTGGAGGGAAGGTGAAACGCCCCTCGTAGCAGCTGCTATGAGGGGCGTTTCACCTTCCCTCTCAGGCAAAAAGTTGCCGGGGAGAGGGGCACGCCTTCCGCCTGGGAAGTCCAGCCCCATCATCCCAGAATGCCGGAATCTTTTTGCCTTGGAGGGAAAGTGAAACGCCACTCGTAGCAGCTGCTACGAGGGGCGTTTCACCTTCCCTCTCAGGCAAAAAGTTGCCGGCATTCTGGGATGATGGGGCCGGATCTTTTTGCCTTGGAGGGAAGGTGAAACGCCCCTCGTAGCAGCTGCTATGAGGGGCGTTTCACCTTCCCTCTCAGGCAAAAAGTTGCCGGGGAGAGGGGCACGCCTTCCGCCTGGGAAGTCCAGCCCCATCATCCCAGAATGCCGGAATCTTTTTGCCTTGGAGGGAAAGTGAAACGCCACTCGTAGCAGCTGCTACGAGGGGGCATTTCACCTTCCCTCTCAGGCAAAAAGTTGCCGGCATTCTGGGATGATGGGGCCGGATCTTTTTGCCTTGGAGGGAAGGTGAAACGCCCCTCGTAGCAGCTGCTATGAGGGGCGTTTCACCTTCCCTCTCAGGCAAAAAGTTGCCGGGGAGAGGGGCACGCCTTCCGCCTGGGAAGTCCAGCCCCATCATCCCAGAATGCCGGAATCTTTTTGCCTTGGAGGGAAAGTGAAACGCCACTCGTAGCAGCTGCTACGAGGGGCGTTTCACCTTCCCTCTCAGGCAAAAAGTTGCCGGCATTCTGGGATGATGGGGCCGGATCTTTTTGCCTTGGAGGGAAAGTGAAACGCCCGTATCCAGCAGAAGCGGCGGGATTCAAAGTGCTGCGGTGGGGGGGTGTCCCGACAGCGGCGGGGTGAACGGGGCGAGCGAACGAGGCGGGGGAACGAGGCGGGGGAACGAGGCGAGCGAACGAGGCGGGGGAACGGGGCGAGCGAACGGGGCGAGCGAACGAGGCGGGGGAACGAGGCGAGCGAACGAGGCGGGGGAACGGGGTGAGCAAACGGGGCAAGCGAACGAGGCGGGGGAACGAGGCGGGGGAACGAGGCGAGCGAACGAGGCGGGGGAACGAGGTGGGTGAACGGGGCGGGCGAACGTGGCGGGTGAACGAGGCGGGGGAACGGGGTGAGCAAACGGGGCAAGCGAACGAGGCGGGGGAACGAGGCGGGGGAACGAGGCGAGCGAACGAGGCGGGTGAACGAGGCGGGGGAACGAGGGGAGCGGCGGGTGCGAACGAGGGGGAGCGGCGGGCGTACGAGGCGAGCGGCGGGGCGAACGAGGCGAGCGGCGGGCGAACGGGGCAAGCGGCAAACGGCGGGCGGGCATCAGCGGGATCCGAGGCGGCGGGGAAGACCCAGGGAAGGTTCCTTCAGCCGCCTAGCAGCTGATCTGCTCGGCAGCGCAGCACCAGCGAGGAGCCGAAGATCTTCGGCTCCTCGCTGCTGCTGCGCTGCCGAGCAGACCAGCTGCTAGGCGGCCACTCGAGAGCAAGAGGGGGAGAGAAAGAGAGAGAAGGAAAGAGAGATGAGAGAGGGAGGAAGAGAGTGTGAGAGAGGAAGAAGCAACATAGAGAAAGAGAGAGAGAAAGAAAGATGAGAAAGGAAGGGAGTGACCTCATCGGGTGGGAAAAATCGCGATATAGCGTTCGCGAAGATCGAGATGGTCACAATTGCTGAAAAATCGCGATATAGCGTTTCGCGAAGATCGAGATCGCGAAACTCGAGGGATCACTGTAAAGGAATTTTGAATTGGATTGGATTGAAATACAAAGAGATTATATAGACTTAAACTTCAAGTTAAAAAAACCTGTGAACCTTGTGGATTGTGAACTTGACAATATGGAGGTGTTTGTCTATGAAGAATTGATTGAGATATTAAAATACATCTATGAAGATATAAAAACATACCTTTTGGAAATCAGAAGGGAAAAGAAAATAGAAATGAAGCTGGATCATAAAGAACATTTAGAATTTACAATGGTTGAAAATGAAGAACAAGGAGATTACACATGAAAAGGGGACTGAAAAAAACCCAGATTGATTTATTGTGATAAAGAGGGGAGCGTTGGTATCAGAAGAAGCAATTAAAAATAAGGGGGAAATAGGGAGAAGAGACTAGGAGAAATTGAGAGCAGACTTACACAAATAGTATATTCAAAAGGAAGAAAAGAAATTTAGAAAAAAAATAAATTATTGGTATAAAAATGAAAGAAAAAAAAGTTAAGAGAAGAGGTTGGAAGGAGAAAAACCTATAAGAAATGGAATTTTTGAAAGACCAAAAGAGAATGGATTAAAATGGGAAGGTTTCATCTCCCGAATGGGAACCTTTGACCATGTGACCATGGAGATTCTGCAATGGTTGTAAGTGTGAAAATGGTCATAAGTTATTTTTTATTGTCATCGTAACTTTGAACATTCACTAAAGGAACTGTTGTAAGTCAAGGATCACCCACATTACACCACTGGAAGCTTTCCCCCTACTGTAGATTAGAGCCTCTATTTGCAAATACAGTGATACCTCTACCTAAGAATGCCTTTACTTATGAACTATTTTTAGTAAGAACCAGGTGTTCAAGATTTTTTTTGGCTTCTTCTCAAGATCCATTTTTCACTTACAAACCTGAGCCTCCGAAACTGTAACTGGAAAAGGCAGGGAGAAGCCTCTGTGGGGCCTCTCTATGAATCTCCTGAGAGGAAACAGGGCCGGAAAAAGGCGGGGAGAAGCCTCCCTTGGGCCTCTCTAGGAATCTCCTGGGAGGAAACAGGGCCTCCACCCTCCCTGTGGTTTTCCCAATTGCACACATTATTTGCTTTTACATTGATCCCTATAGGAAAAAATGCTTTTTCTTACAAACTTTTCCACTTAAGAACCTGTTCACAGAATTAATTATGTTTGTAAGTAGAGGCACCACTGTATGCTGCCTTCTGTACCAATTCTGCTCACTTCTTGCCATAGTAGATGGTAGATAGGATGAATGGAATGGAAGAGGCAGACAGAAGTGGCTTCAAAACAACAGCTCTTTATTTGGCAGCTATTTATAACCCATCTTTTGATAGGGAGCTGCCAGACAGTCTAGTCCAGTGATGGCGAACCTTTTTTGACTCACATGCCAAAAGGGGTGTGCGTGGATATGATAGCATGCGTGCATGTGCCTACATCCCTTCATCCTCCCCATGCATGTGCACCCCCTCTGGGCTGCCCCCTGTGCATGCACACAGGCCTATCTGAAGCCTGGTAGGCAATGGTGGGTTCATAATGGGGTAATCCAGAGTGCCGCATCAGTAGGAACACACATGCAACTTTCTGTGATTTTTTTTCTGGTGTCTCTGTGTTGGAAGAAGCCCTCCGGCCCACCCCCGTCTTAATGTCTTCGTCTGAAGTGCACCTGAGGAATTCCTTCTCAGGAGATGCCGAGAAAAAAATAGCAGAAAATTGCATCAATGGGTTCCTATCAGTGTGGCACTCCGGACCACTACCAGTATGAACCCACCACTGCTGGTAGGTAAAAAATTGCCCAAACGGGCAAACCAGAAGTGCATTTTTCTGAACTTCCAGTTTGTCCATTGGGGGATTTTTTTTGCCTCTGGGCTTCAGGGAAGTTTCCCTAAAGTGTCTGAAAGATGAAACAGCCTTTCCCAAGACCAAAAATCAGCTCTCCAGCACGGACACGAGCGCTGGAGCTGAAACATAGAAAAGTCCCGCCATCACCGGACCAGAATATCTCCGGGACCACCTTCTGCTGCACGAATCCCAGCGATCGATTAGGTCCCACAGAGTTGGCCTTCTCCAGGTCCCGTCGATGAAACAATGTTGTCTGGCAGGACCCAGGGGAAGAGCCTTCTCTGTGGTGGCCCTGATCCTCTGGAATCAACTCCCCCTGGAGATCAGGATTGCCCCCACCCTCCTTGCCTTTCACAAACTCCTTAAAACCCACCTCTGCCGTCAGGCATGGGGAAATTGATTCCCCTGGGCCGTTCCTTTTTATGCATGGTATGTCTGGGATGTATGATTGTTTTTATATTAAGGGTCTTAAATTGTTTCTTAATAATTGGATTTGTACTGTGCTTTTATTGTTGTGAGCCGCTCCGAGTCTTCGGAAAGGAGCGGCATACAAATCAAATCATCATCATCATCATCACAGGTCTAGCCAATCAGCACTCAGTATTTTTCCTCCAGAATGGAAGATCTGACTGAAACCTTTGTGCTTCAGTCTGAGAATGTAACAAGAGACTTTTATTTGCTTTGGGTTTTTGATTGTAGATAGGAAACACAGACTTAAGATGTTGAATCGGTGACCATTCCCAGTCCTTCACATTCAAGGTCACTGTGAGCAATAAATCTTGGATTGTTAGATTGTAATTTTAAATTTAATTACATTTGCCATTGTACTGTATTGTTATATGCTGTTAGCCTCCCTGAGTCGTCGGAGAAGGGCGGCATACAAATCTAATAAATAAATAAATAAATAAATAAATAAATAAATAAATAAATAAATAAATAAATAAATAAATAGAATTAAATCCTTAAGAAATCATTGTTGAAAGGACAGGAAAGTTCAACACATGACATAGCGTATAAAAAGCAAGTTTTGGTGAACAACATCATTGCTACAGTGAACTTTAATTCTGAGATTGTAAATACAGTGAACCCTCGATCATCGCGAGGGTTCCGTTCCAGGACCCCACGCGATGATCGATTTTTAGCGAAGTAGCGGTGCGGAAGTAAAAACACCATCTGCGCATGCGCAGATGGTGTTTTTGCTTCCACTGCCGCCCGCCCTTCGCCCGCCCACCCCGTTGCTCGCGCCTGGGGGTGCGCGCGCGTTTGGGGACTCCCTAGATCCGCTCCCCAGCTGGGGAGCGGATCTAGGGAGTCCCCAAACGCGCGCGCTTTCCCCAGCAACGCGCGCGCAGTGGGGACTCCCTAGATCCGCTCCCCAGCTGGGGAGCGGATCTAGGGAGTCCCCACCGCGCGCGCGTTGCTGGGGAAAGCGCGCGCGTTTGGGGACTCCCTAGATCCGCTCCCCAGCTGGGGAGCGGATCTAGGGAGTCCCCACCGCGCGCGCGTTGCTGGGGAAAGCGCGCGCGTTTGGGGACTCCCTAGATCCGCTCCCCAGCTGGGGAGCGGATCTAGGGAGTCCCCACCGCGCGCGCGTTGCTGGGGAAAGCGCGCGCGTTGCTGGGGAAAGCGCGCACGTTTGGGGACTCCCTAGATCCGCTCCCCAGCTGGGGAGCGGATCTAGGGAGTCCCCACCGCGCGCGCGTTGCTGGGGAAAGCGCGCGCGTTTGGGGACTCCCTAGATCCGCTCCCCAGCTGGGGAGCGGATCTAGGGAGTCCCCACCGCGCGCGCGCGTTGCTGGGGAAAGCGCGCGCGTTTGGGGACTCCCTAGATCTGCTCCCCAGCTGGGGAGCGGATCTAGGGAGTCCCCACCGCGCGCGCGCGTTGCTGGGGGAAAGCGCGCGCGTTGCTGGGGGAAAGTGCGCGCGTTTGGGGACTCCCTAGATCCGCTCCCCAGCTGGGGAGCGGATCTAGGGAGTCCCCACCGCGCGCGCGCGTTGCTGGGGAAAGCGCGCGCGTTTGGGGACTCCCTATATCCGCTCCCCAGCTGGGGAGCGGATCTAGGGAGTCCCCAAACGCGCGCGCTTTCCCCAGCTGGGGAGCGGAGCTGGGATGTCCCCAAGCGCGTGCCGCCCCGCCCGCCCACGCCGTTGCTCGCGCCGCCGCTGGGGTCTTACGGGGGCAAGAGGGGGAAGACCCAGGGAAGCCTCTGCCCGGCGGGGGAAACTCCACCATCTATGCATGCGTGGAAGGGCACGCATGCGCAGATGGTGGAGTTTACTTCCTGGTTGAAAACTCGCGAAATAGCCCTTTCGCGATACTTGAACACGCGAAACTCGAGGGTTCACTGTACTGGTTTTCTTTATGGGGAAATATTTATGTGGATTATGGTACAAATATAATTAGTTGCATAAAAGACCTAGTACTTACGGTATATATAATAAAAATAATAAGCTAAATCATACTGTAGGTTATGACACAATTACATTATTATTAATGATAGAGCAGTAGCAATTATAATTGATTATGATATGAATTTTAGATGGTTTCTTTGCTCTTGCCAGATGGGAACATTGTCTAAATATTTTTTTGGGGAAAGCAATTTTCACAAGGAATAAAATCTATATCTGAGCAATGTAGAATAATAAATTGTATAGATTTATTTTTGAGGGAAAAAACAAGTCATGTCTTGCTTGTGTGAAACTCTTTGGCCAGTTGTGTAGAGTTGCATAGGATATAAAATGATTGCCCTATTCTTTCCTACAGTTTAAAATATTATATGCCTAAATAATTTAAAAATCTGCTTTTTCTGTGTTTAATGATGACATGTATGTGTGTGGGATTGTTTTGTTCCATTAGATTTTTAAAAACTAGATATTATAAATACCTCAGATTGCTTAAAGGCAAAAATCTTTGTCTCTCTTTCTGTCTCTATCCAAAATGCAGTTTTTGAATTTATAATCTATAAAGAGTAGGTATCTCCAATTTACCACCAGAATTATGTTATCAAAATCAATTTTTACCTTCTCTGTTTTAAATGTTATGCTTGAAGCATCTGCATTCTTTCTCTGCAGATTCACCTTTCAATATCTAAACATTTTTTTAAAGGCCAGTTTTTGGCTCCCTCAATAAGGCAAATAACTGTTTTATTGGCACAATATGTTGAAACCTTTATGGCACAAAAAAATTAAAAGCATTCTAAAAATATCTTGCACACCCTACATTTAATAAAGAGATGTTCAACAATTGTAGCGTGGAGACTAAGGAACACATTTATTAAATGCTGAAGAAACAATGTTTTTTTTAAACAGTAATTAGCTTTTACAAAATTGAATAAAATTATCTTATCCTTATTTTTCCGTATATAGAAGCATAGTGCGCCTGTATCATTAACCTTGATATTGCAAGTAATCATGTAACACCATATTGTGTACTATAATGTGACGGTTCTGACAGGTTCAATTTATTTCTTAAAAATAAAATGTAGTACCTGGAACTTCCACTTAGTGGCGGCATATCCTCACCTTTAGTTACAATAACTTAACTGAAGAACTGTGCTTATTAATAGAGAAAAACATTTAACACTTCCTTTGCTTTGATCATGAATATAAATCCATACAGTGAATCTGGTGGCCTTTGATTTTGTGTTCCATAATATACTTAATAAAAAAGGCACTATAATTGCATTAAGTATTAAATTTAATTAGTATAAAATCAAAGAGTTCTTTTTGATTATCCCTGTAGAAGCTGGGTTATTTTCTCTTGAAAAAACAGCTTGTGTTAATTTTAAATCTAGCACATTCCTGCAGAGAGAAGCTAGTATGCCAGATGTTGTGTAATGTCTACACAGCTGTGTGTAATGTCATCTAAGGTATAAAAGTGACTTGCTAATCTGCACCTGAAAAAACCCTAACACCTTCTACAAAAGCCCGTTTATTTAATTAGCAGGATTTTGTTTTGCTTTATCTTTAATATTAGTCTGTACCTAATATAATTACTGAGAACAATAACAAGAAAGCTCAAGATAAAAAAAGTATGAGATAAGGAAGTAATGTTAATCTATATTATATTCCAGATCCATATTGGAGATGATGATTAGACTTTAGAAGAAAGCAAATTTTATCATACCAGAAATTGTAAGACATAATAGAAGAAAGTTGTTGATCTCTTTTGATAAACAAAAGTATTTGTATTTTTGAAGATTATTATTTACTTCCATGGAAACCATGGTCCAAATTGCTATGTAAAAATACAGTACAGCAGTGTTTTTATACCCTAAATATAAAGCTTTCAGTGATAAGAAGCTACCAAAATGTGGAATAAGTACCTGGTTGCCAGTTTGTCTTGTAAACCAGTACTTTTGTCCCAATGACAAAAACATTATTGTCTCATCCCCTTTCATACATGCACAAGCTGTTACAGCATGCTTAAAAATAGGCCAGCATCTATATCATGTCTGCACAAATCAACTTTTGCCATAAGACCCTCTGACTTTCTCATAGATGTCTCTTAGGAACCCTCCCCCCTACACACCCACACACCCACACACATGTGTATCTCAGGGATGAGTTCTGATTTCCTCACGTAATGTGTGGGTGTGCACACACATACGCAGTGCTAAAACCCCAGCACTGAAGCAAAAAACAGCATCCACAGAACTGAAAAACAAGATGGTGGCGCCGCCGAGAGAGCTGGTTCAGGGGCCTGTCCAGCTAGCCATTTCTGCTGGTTGGCAAGCAGGGAGAAATTCCCATTGCTGGTTCTATAGAACCAGTCCGAACTGGCGGGAACCCACCTCTAGTGCATCTATTCATAAATCACTTCCACTGTCAGCCATAACTTCTCTGCAAAATTATCTTACAATCACCACACAGTTTTAGCTTGAAATTAATTTTCTTGGAATACCCGTAAACTTTTTAAAGCGATTTGAAGCCTTCAATATATTGGCTTAATTTCTAAAAATAGAAAAAACTTAGGGCAGATGAAACTTTGAACATTAATTTCAGAATGCTCTTGAAGATACAAAATCCTATGAAGGAGAAGCTGAAATCAATAAGCTGCCTTTGATCTTATTACAGTAAGCAGAAAAAAATGAAAATAATGTCCTTCATCGTTCACAGTAGGAGAACCAGAAATGGTATACTTTTAGATTTAGCTGGTGATTTTGTATTAGGGACAGAAAGCCTTTAGATTTTTGAAGTCATAGCTACTGAGATGTCCTTCTCAAGTTTCCTTTGATGCTATAAAATTCTGACCTTCCAGCAGAACCAGAAAGAATGCTCATATTGTACAGTCACACCTCTTCCAAGAGCATGATAGATAGATAGATAGATAGATAGATAGATAGATAGATAGATAGACAGACAGACAGACAGACAGACAGACAGACAGACAGACAGACGATAGATAGATAGATAGATCTTTCTCTCTCTCTCTCTCTCTCTCTCTCTCTCTCTCACACACACACACACACAGATCGATCATCTGTCTTTGATAATCTCAGAGATTCGCAGCCATTTTCTTCATAAGAGGCCAAAGGAAAACAAGGGTGTGCTCCATAGATCTCACCCATCATATGGTTGGGGAAATAAATACTCAAGAACATTTATATAGAGATTTATAATACTATCCAAATTGTTACAATTCATTAAAATCATGTGGTTCTGCATAAGGCCTGAGAAAGATCTGAATTCTTTTTTGGGGACAACTTGCAGGCTAGGCTATTTCTTTTGGGAATTATCCGGTGATTCAGTTTGTGTTGCATTAAATATATATACACAAGCTTCCTCAGAACAGCCACCTAAAAAAAGTTATTTTAAACAATAAACCTATACGGTGAGATGTCAGTAACTAATTTTATGAGCTTGTGAATTTTTTTGATATTGATTTTCCCGTGGAAAATGATAGCAGTGTAAAAATGTTCTACCTCGTATTAGTGACCTCACATAGGCATCCATTATTCACTATTGATAATAAAATGTTGCCTGACCTGCCTGTCCAAGTTATAGCAGAAGTTAAATAGTAATATAAGCTTCTCAGAAACTGACATCTTATAGCACTAGAGGCATTTTTGTGTTGACAACCCCAGGAATGGAGAACATCTGTCTCACCAGGTATTTTTAAATCAACTCCCTGAAGCTATAGTAGTTTTGGAAATTAGGATATATGGGAGTTACAACCCAACAGAATTTTAAGGACAAATATTGCCAGTACTTGGACTTTCACTACTAGTGATTGTATTGAATTCTATTTTAAATTCAGAAATGAAGGTCAATTTAAGAGTAAATAAAAATGCACCCATTTGTATTAAGTTGGATTCATAATGCAGAGCTGCAGAGACAAATTGATTTCCTGGACCCTTTAGAGTTGAACAGAAGGCAGAAGGCAGAAAATAAGGCTTATAATTTGTCAATAGTAACGGGAAAGGGGTAGGATAATGGGAGCAGGACATCAAGGAGTTTCAGAGGTCAGTAAGAGTAACATAATGCTTCTGTTTTTTTAGGCCATAACTCCTGTGGCTTACCCACATAATTTCTAAAATTCTTTCTGTTTTGGCGCCTATTGTTATTATATTCATGGAATTTGGGTGGATCTTCCATAATAATATAAAGCTTTGTATAATGAAAATGGTAAATGATCTCATCTCTCCACAACCAAGGATCAAGGAAACTGCTGACCACCATGAGGATCATTCTTGGCTTTTGCTGTTCGGGGTGATGAAAGCATTTCCCAAAACATACCAATAGCTTTTAAACCTTATTTATTTATTAATTGGTTTTCTTTGCTGCCCCTCTCCGAGGACCTATTACTATATTATGGTTCCAAAACAGTAAAAATGTACTGGCTACAAACTATCTGTTGGCAGGAAATGAGTAGAAGTCATGGTATCTGAAATTTGGAGTGTTGATATGTTCATCCACAATAAAGCTCTGCAGAGTTCAAGCATTAAATGGGAAAAAATCCAGAGCTCACCAGAGTTGATTAGTGAGCAGAAGTCAGTAAAGGCTGGAAGGAGAAAAAGAAGAAATCGTGTTTTCAAATGTCAACCTTAAATGCCAAACTGTGACATTTATGGAAAAGCAGCCTGAGTCCATAGGTTGTCTGAGTTTACAAACTCTGGCCCAATTTCCTGCTATTGTGTTGCTGCTTGGTACATTACCTATCTTTCAGGATGATCCTATCACCTAGTATCCTCTCTCTTAATTCCAGAATATGAAGGAGGAAAGGATTTCATACCCTATACCAGGGATGGCGAACCTTTTTTCCCTTGGTTGCTAAAAGCATGTGCATGAGGGCTATCTCGCATGCCTGAGTTCCCATATGCATAATCCAGTGCCTGGGGAGGGCAAAAACAGGCTCCTCTGTCCCCCAGAAGCCCTCTGGAGGCCCGAAATGGCCCATTTCCCAACTTCTGGTGAGCCAGGTAGGCCCATTTTTCACCCTCCCCAGGCTCCAAAGGCTTCCCAGGAACCTGTGGAGAGCAAAGACGCTCTTACCTGTCCCCCTGGAGGTCCTCCAGAATCTGAAAATGCCCCCCAGCCTCCGTGCGAGCCAAATCAGGTGCTGAGTTAGGTCAAGAGCTCACATGTCGTCAGATATGACTCCATGTGGCAAGTGTGCCATAGGCTCGCCGTCATTGCCGTATACTATTACTGCCAAAGAGCAGAGAAAAAAAGGACATAGTGCCCTATAATGTGTAATGTGTGAGTAGACAAATCAGGACATGATACCTTAGAGACAGATCAATCTCATTGTCAACTATTAAAATTATTTTATGCAAAAAGAGATAGAATGTAGAGGCTTGTTGTGCTGCTTTAAGTAGTCAGGTGAAAAAACAAGGTTGGAGACAATAAACATGGAATGCTGCTGAAATCACACACATTTTTTTAAAAAAAAAAATCCATAGAATGTACGAAGGAGAATGAAAGTTGGTGTTGGCCTGCCATCTTCATCTTCTTCACTTCGCTGTCACCCTGCCATTAAGTCCAGGGGAGGAAGGAGGCAATTGGGGGGGGGGGGGTAAAGATTGGGCATGGGTAGTGTTCTGTCGGGCTCTCTGGTAGACTCCTCCCAAAAACTCACAGGTACAAATTTCAGACACACACATGTTTGAAAATTCAAAACATTGTTCTTTATAATGAAAATTCACTTAAACCAAGCCCTCTTTTGGTATAGCAAAGAGCACTCGTCTCCAAACAGACTAGTAATTTGTACAAGTCCCCTATCAGTTCTGTGATACTTAGCTTGCAGCTGTGAGGCAATTCACAGTCCTTCTTTTACAAAGTGAAACACACTTTGCCCTGGTTTAGTTTCAAAGCGGGGAAAAATGAGCACACAAAAGGTCAAAGTCAGTAAAGCAGTCACGAAACACAACGATCAGATAATCCTCCACAATGGCCAAACCCACAGGCTGCTATTTATAGCAGCCTCACTAATTACCACAGCTCCACCCAACCACAGGTGGCCTCATTTACTTTGATAATAATCTCTCAGTTGTTGTTGTTGCCTATGCATCGCTCTCCGCATGCGTGGCTGTATCATTAACTCTTGTTCTGAATCCAAGGAGGAGCTAGATAATTGATCTTCTTCTGAGCTGTCTGCCACACTCTCCTTCTCCCTGTCACTCATGTCTTCTTGGTCAGAGGAGCCTTCATCATCAGATTCCACGGGGGGTGGGGGCAAAACAGGCCTGCAGCATGTGGATGTCTCCCCCACATCCACAGTCCTTGGGGCAGGAACTGGGCCAGAGCTAACCACAACAGGTAGGGGAGAAGGGGAGAAATGGGGAGAAATGACAAGCTGACAGAAACCAGTAGTGCAATCCAAAATAAATCAGCTGCCAAGGGCATATAGGTGGAGAACAGAATGTGAAATTACATCAAGAGGCACCAAACCTCAAAGCCAGTCCCAAAACATCAAACATGAATACCATTGGTTCCTAGTGGACTGGTCAAGGGGCAGGGGAAAAGGAATTGTAATCTTTGTGTGGGAATACTCAGATCCAGATTTACTTTCGCTGTAGTCGCTTGACTTTAGTAAAAGAACCTTTCAGGTCAAAGAAATGAAGTCGAGGGTTTTTCTTTCCTAATGTCTATGTCGGGAGAGACCTGACAGTTTCAGGCAATTCACAGAATAGGAGGATTCTTCTGGTAATAGAGATACCCAAAATCTACTAATATAAAGTGACTGTTCTGTAAGGCAACCACCAGAAAATGCAGTCACTTCCCAGGCTATTTAGAAAACACATGCGTAAAGAGAAATAACTGCCTACCATGCACAGGCATGTGTGAAAAGGACCACATAATGAACCACAATAATGAATGGTTAACATGAAATCAAAAGAAATACAAAGGGTGGATAAAAGTATAGTACGCTAGCTACTTAAAAATCCAATAATGTGCTCTTAAAAGCTCACTTTCCCTTTACTCTTAAAGTTGAGATGCTTCCCAGGTGAAATATAACAGCGTTATTATAGATAATTGGAGGAAAAAAGGTGCCATGCAAACAGGGAATACAAAACCATCTGATTTTTAATGCCTACTTTATTTTCACCTCACACCATAACTGTACATACAACACAGGATATGTGTAGCAGAAAACTCAGGAAGAGTTTTCCTTGCTGTGAGTAACGCTGATGTAATTCTCTGTGAGAATGTTCTTGAGAAACGGGGAAGAGGAGGAAGAACCACAGATCGGGTACGAATTGCAGGCTAACTCTGTTGACATTGACAGGGGTTTGTTTCCTTGGATCCTGACTGGCTCAAGGTTGACTTAGCCTTCAAAATAAAGATCCAGGTTGTTGCGGGCAATATGCTCACTATAAACCGCTTAGAGAGGGCTGTAAAGCGCTGTGAAGCTGGTATATAAGTTAAGTGCTAGTGCTGTTGCTAATGGTCAGATAAGCAGCAGTTGAGATCACAGAATCAATGGGGGAGCATGGGGAAATCTTCCTAATTTCTTGGACTGTAAAGATGAGGGGGAGGAACTTGCGACTTTGTAACCTTGTTACTGTAACCTTATAGTAAGGTGGTGCTAGTACTCATGATTAATACTTTCTGTCTCAACTACTTCACAGCACTAATGCTTGGTTTACAAAAACATGGCTGGGATTTAGGAATTATACTAACCCTCACATTACCCTAATATTACTACAGTAGAATAATATTAATTTACTGTATAACAATCCTCTCTCTTGCTTTTAAATGATGCATCCATATCAGGCAGCTGATTTCTGATGTCGTGAAAAAGTCACTGATCATAATGAAGCATCCTGAAAAGAGGAAATGGAACCCTTCAGAGATTTTCTGCTAATATAAATTCATTGATTTGGAGTACTGCCCACTTTGACATACATCAACAGTTCTGAAGCCATTTGTTGTTTAGTCGTAGGAAGTTGATTAGTTTGGACTGGCTTTGTAGAATGACAGAAACAAATAGTCACTTGCTGACCTTGGAAATCATAAAAGAGCATTTGCAGCTGGAAAGGGAAATGTTCTGGATCAGATGCTGGAAGCCCTTTAAATGAATATTCTTTTACTACTTGTCCAGAAGATTGTTCTGCTCCATCCCCTCTTGACTTAACCTAATACTTACCACTTTAAATTAAATGCAACTTATATGATCACTTTCTAATTATATGTTTAATAATTTATCTCACTGAAAACAGGACAACACTATAATTTGTTCCTAACTTTTCTCTAAAGTTTGTTGATTTGCATGTATCTTAGAGGCCTTAGAACAAGGGTCTCCAATCTTGGCAACTTTAAGAATTGTGAATTTCAACTCCCGGAATTTTCTGGCTGAGGAATTCTGGGAGCTGAAGTCCACATGTTTTAAAATTGCCTAGATTGGAGACCTTTTCCTTAGAAGACTAAGTTAGATGGACAATTGTCTCTCCACCCACCATTATCTAACACTAATATGAATTGCAATTTCCTGTATCCCAACGCATTTCACCACTCTGAAACCTTCTTTAAGAAGTAATATCTACCTGATGCTGGCCTCCAATTATAAAGATCCTAATCACATTACTTGATTATTAGCTTGTGCTTGATGTAGTATGGAAGTCTTAAAGGAGTCTCTGTCATCTTTGGATTCCATTTGACGTTTCCTACACCTCATTTGATGTGGGTCTAGCTCTGAAGTGAGATAGATAAGGAAGATTGGCAGTAACATAAGGTTACCAAGCATTTACTGAGATTTTAAAATATAGTTCCTTCTTTATCTGCCTAGGCTGTTAGCACTATACATTAAAATTCAATGAAACCTAAATTTAATAGATCCCTTGGGATGAGAAGTTATCCAATAGAGCAGGGGTCCCCAAACTTGGCAACTTTAAGACTTTGGGACTTCAACTGCCAGAATTCTCCAGCCAGCTATGCATTAGAGCCATGGTGGAGCAGTGGTTAGAATACATTACTGTAGACTACTTCTGCTGATTGCCAGCAGATTGGTAGTTGGAATCTCTCCAGGCTCAAGGTTGACTCAGCCTTCCATCTTTCTGAGATCAGTAAAATGAGGACCCAGATTGTTAGTGACAATATGCTGACTCTGTAAACCACACAGAGAATGCTGTAAAGCACTGTGAAGCTGTATATAAGTCTGTATATAAGCCTCAATCTCCACGCAATGGGGTGAGCTCCCATTTCCTTGCACCAATTCCTACCCATCTAACAGTTCAAAAGCATGAAAATGCAAGTAGATTAATAGGAACCATTTAGGAGAGAGGTAATAGCATTCCATGCACCTTTGGTGTATGGCTATGCTTGTTACATGACCACGTAAAATATCTTCAGACAGCACTGGCTCTCTTGGCCAAAAAACAGAGATGAGCACTTCACCCTAGAGCTGGACATGACTGGGCAGGGAATTCTTTACTTTTTACCCTAGTACAAATACATCAGATTTTTTTGTCTGTTGAGTCCCAAATCCATTTCATTTGTATCTACTGAATCATGGTTTTGCTACAGCAAGAAAACTGTTAATTTTAAGTCTTGAGAAAATGTTATCAATAAATGTAAATAAACTTGAAACAAAGATTTTGATTTCTGAATCAGAGGAAAAACTTGGATTTTCTCTCTCTTCCTATTAGATTAACCATATCTGCAGAATGTCCCATGCAACTTGAAGACTTTCCCATGGATGCCCATGCTTGTCCATTAAAATTTGGAAGCTGTAAGTGCTTTATTCTCTTTAATGTGATTTTTAAATAATGTTTTATAGAACTGCTGTGTAGTAAGGGCAGCAAACATCAGTGAAGAATTTGACACTACTCTATATTTTCCAGGGTTGATCTTAGAAACACATTTGAGGAAATTCTGTACTTATAAAGGGGTTCATACATAAGTTCCAGGACTGGGATGTATCTTGGTATACTGTTGTCTGCAGCTAATCACATACTATCAAATATTGCTGTAGTGCTGCTTAGTTAACAACCTTTGAATTTAGAAATGTGTATATTGAAAGAACATACTAATACTTTATGGAGTAGCAGTGAATATCCCAGATGCTAGGATGTCTGTACAGTGATCAGAATAATGCAAGAGATGTTTTTTTCCTGTGACACTTTGTGGAAGCGAAAGTTGACCTTTTTAAAAAGCAGGATAAAGAGAATTATTGAGGATTTTCAATTCTAGTGTTGAAGAAGACTCTTCACAATAGCAAGGATAGCTAAGAAAACACATAAATGGATAATTGAATAAGTCAACCTACAATTTTCACCCAAAGTGCAAATGACCAGGTTTATCATACTTCACACATACAGGATAAGATTTAGCTCTTTTAACAAGTCTATCACACTAGGAAACAAAAAAGGAAAGAGAAGAACAAGATGGAAGTAGCAAGGTACATGGAATGAAATACAGCAGTGATAGGTGGATATTGAAAGGCCTGTAAGATAAGACTAAGGAAATTGCTAAGACTCAAGATAACTTGATATACTAAATATACTTGATATACCAAATAATATATCAAACAATCATATTGGGCAAAGTATACCTCCAAATATATTTTTGAACAAAAAGATTAACTGTATCTCTTCAAATATGCATTTAAATGCAGATTAAATTTAAATTATTTTTAAATGCCATTTTCTTTAACAGCAGATGTTTTTAATAGTCACAGGTTAATATTAGAACTTAGATAGAACATAACCAAAAAAGATGATTTAGTCCTGAAATGTTGGTAATTGATTTCTGATCATCTTTGTGACATATAAACATTTATTCTCTGCACTGGGATGTCTTTGTAGCCAGCAATCAGAAGGGTGAACGGTTCTTATCAGAAATAAATCGACTTTATCCACTGTTTTACTGTGAGCCACAAGTAAGGATACTTGAAGGTTACAGGCGGCACTATTTGGAATATTTCAGATAGAGCAAATAAAAAGAGGCTAATAACCTATGTATTGTCAAGCTTTCTTATGAGCCTTGTCAGTGGAAGAAAGTGTATTTTGAAACTTTTCAGTGTACATGAAAGAAAAACCACATGACTCAACTATTCATCAGAATTTGAAAGCAGAGATCCTGGTGTTTAGGGTTTTCATAATCCCATTCATTCTCAAGAAACATTAGCACAAGTTTTTGTGTTATGGTGTTGTCAAATGTTCTGTGCACCGCATAGTAGAGACATAGTAGATTTTTGGGGGGATCAGTGTGCTTTTTGTCTTCCCCCAGGTAACGGGGTAGGATTTATTGTTCTGTGTACAGATGCAGATATATTACATTTTGGCATGACATAATCTGAGATTCAGTATAGGAGAGATATCATTGGTTCTCAATTGTATAGCAGTCATCCTGATACTGATGAATATATACAACTAGCCCAACACTGGTAAAACATGCCCTTCTGGACACAATGTGGAAAAAATGTATCATTGTTGAAAAATATATAGCAGCAAGTATATGTGGTGACAATTACAATCTCTCATCCCAAGGTTCTTAAACAACAAGGAATGGAGTGAGTGTAAGAGAAGGAGATTGAAGCAGAGAATAGCACAGATGTGGTTGTGAAAAGAGGTGTTGCTTTTTGGGTTGGATTTAATACATAAATTATCTACCTTCTCTTTTTAACTTCGTGAGTAGGATTAAAGATGCAGCTAAGTGTTTGTGCATTAATAAGCTTAAAATGGTTAATGCGGATCTTTGGGGTTAGCACAGTAGGGAAAAATAATGTTCAACTTTCAGCTATAATTTTTCACTGAAAATCAGTGGGGGGGGTTGTTTTTGTGTTTTAGTGGCATGGTGTGGAAGTTTGCAACAAGTGAATGTGTTGCATGTCCTGGGCCTGTCTTTACTGTGACCCTCAGCTGCCTATATATGGAGGTAGGGGGCGTTAATCATACATTTCTGCCTCTGGAACTAGAACTTTACTTGTGCAAGTTACTTGTGCATCTACCACCTGTAAGAATTGCCAGGATGTTCCCAAAGGTATCACCAATATGCTGGAAATGCAAGAAGAAGATTGGAACTTATCATTTATGGTGGACTTGTTTAAAGGCAAAAAAGTACTGGAATAAAATTAGATCATGGTTGAAAGAGATAATAAAAGAAGATATAGATAGGAAATACGAGTTATTTTTATTGGGCATAGTTGATAAAAAATATAAAAAGGAATTAGATTATCTGATTATACACATCAGCAAAAATAACACATGTGTAATTCTGGAAAAATGAAGAAATACCAAAAGATGAGGACATAATTAGAAAAATATTGGATTGTACTGAAATGGACTACGGTAATTAACAAAGAAAATAAAAGAAGAATCCGAATATCACTTAATATGGAATATATTATATGAAAGGCTGGAAGAAAGAAAGAATAGGCAAAAGATGGACTAGAACTGTCAATATTTGAATGACTAATATGAAATCTGTAAAATAAACTAAAATGTAATGTCAGATTATTGTATGCAACAATGTAAAAGAAATAAAAAATAAAGAAAAGTAATTTATAAAATGGAGAGAGAGAGAGAGAGAGGGAGATTATAATTGTTGATATTAATCGATGTAAGCTTATTGTATATATGGGGAAATTGTATCCCTACTTGTTGTTTGTTTTATATGTGTGTGTTTTACGTGTATTTATTAAGAATTTTTTTAAAAAGAACTTTACTTGTGCAACATTGTTGTCAAGGCCTTGACAGTGTACAAGTAACAGACAACTCAATCCATTTATTTATTTTATTTTATTCTCTTACTGTCAAAAGAGACAGTTGTGACTGTTCTTACAGTCAGTCAGAAGAGTTGGTCTACTGACAGTCAGAACAGTTGGAAATAGCAAGATAGCTATTGCTCCTTCCTTCCTTCCTTCCTTTCTTTCTCTTTCTTTCCTTTCTCTTTTTCTTTCCTTTCTCCCTTTCTCTTTCTCTCTATCTCTGGCCCCTCCTCTCTCCAGAATATCTAATTGATTAGAATTTTATAATACTATACTGCATCAACTCTTTCAAGACCTGGCCCACCAACAGACCCACAGAAGTCCTTTCTGATTTGGTGGCATATTGGTTAATTAATATACAGAGGTATTTTTGTTGTCATAATATAACAGCCACAGGTATCCATCATATAACAATTTGCCAGCAATTTACTTCATAAATAAACAGTATCAGGAGGAGGGAGAAAAGTTTGAATACGAAGCCTTTAATTAAAGTACTCACTAGGGGTATCAAACTCACATCGTCACAGTAACATGTGATGGATCACTAGACTGGTTCCTTTTACCAGCAGTTATGTAATCAAAACAGAAATGTGTATGTGCTGTGTAATTCAGAGAGCAAATTCACGCTAGCAGTTTTCAAAATGTTTTCTATCCTCAGTGGTTCCAATTTAAATATAACCATCTTCCTAGACCTTAAAAAAACCCTGGTCATGCTAATTTTATACAAACCATACACAGCCTTAGGATTACAGTTGTAACAAATGGTAACAGTGGAGGTAATACATGCTTATGCAGATATAAAACCTATGGCTCAGTTAGAAGAAATAAGAAAATACATGGATACATAGGAGAGGAAGGAGCAAGAATCAGAGAAGGCAGGAGAATAGCCGTTCCCTGTTCCCTTTTCCCTTTTTAATTTCTGCTGCAGCCATTTTCTACTTCCTGACCTTTGCCAATTAATGCCTAAGTATTCTCCAGCTGAAGTTAAGAAAAAGAAAATGGCTGGAAAGTTGGAAAAGGGAAATAAATGAAAAGAAATGAGTGGTGGTGTTAGTTATTTTTCCTTCCTTCCTTCCTTCCTTCCTTCCTTCCTTCCTTCCTTCCTTCCTTCTTTCTTCCTTTCTTTCCTTCTTTCTTTTGTCTCCTGCCCACCAGGTCCAAAATATTCTCCTCCTTTCATCTGGCCTGTTAATTAATGGTTATGGAGCTGACTGGTTGGTTGACTGGACTTATAGGGAGGAGAGTGAGCAGATGAGCCTCCACATGCACTGGAAGAATTTAGTGATGAAAAAAAAACCTGCTGTGAAGAAGCAATCTCTAATAGTGTGTGGTTTTAAAAAAAAAATACTCTTCTCAAAACCCATTCATCTTAATGCTTCTGAGATCTTCTTTTTAAATGTAAATGATCTGAAACTAATTTATTTTCTGATTAATTTATACACAATTAAATGCAAATAACTAAGAGGGGAAATATTACATAGAGTTGCAAATAGGTTTGGGGAGAGTCCTATCACAAAAGTTCTCTTCTGAGGTTGAGAAATTAGTGCTGTATGTTTTTTAAAATTCATGGGTTTGGGGTTTTTTTCATTTTGTTTAATTGAAAATGGATTGCTTTCTAACCCTTTATTTTCCCAAAGCTTGGATAAAGTTCTCATACCTAGAGTTCTGAGTGCTTACAGATAGTTTAGTTATAAACTGACTAAAGGAGTGGGAAGCTATATCACAGTGATGGCGAACCTTTTTTTCCTCAGTTGCCAAAAGAGTGTGTGCACACACTGTCGTGCATGTGCGAGTGCACACACTCCTAATTAAATGTCTGGGGAGGGCGAAAAAAGCTTCCCCTGCCCCCCGGAGGTCCTCTGGAGGCCAGAAACAGCCTGTTTCCCAACTTTTGGGGAGGCCTAGCAGGCTTTTATTTCATCCTCCCCAGGCTCCAAATGCTTCTCTGAGGGTAAAAACGCTCTCCCCTATCACCCAGAGGCTCTCTGGAAGGCAAAAATGCACCCCCATAGCCTCTGTGAGCCAAAAATCATCTGGCCAGCACACATATGTACATTGAAGCTGAGCTAGACAACGGTTCGCATGCCAGCAGATATGGCTCCGCTTGCCACCTGTGGCACCCATGCCATAGGTTCGCCATCACTGCTATATCATCTCTTCACATCTGTGAGTCTTCTTTGACTGCTAGACAAATGGCAAGTGATGGATGAGGGGAACTTCACACACCATTCTTTCATCTGCTTTAATTGTGAGTAAAATTAGTCCCTACATTTAAGAGACAAGGATATCTTCTGTTTGTATCTATCTTGTGCTTCCTTTAGTTCAAGATGTAGTTTAGGTAGAATGTATATTTGAATATTTTTATTTTAAATATAATGAATGTCTTTTAGCAGCATTGATTGGTACCTGGCAGAAGCCCATATTAATCATACTCTTTCCAAAACAAATGAACTATACATATTTTTTATTGAAGTTCCAAAAGTATTTGAGAGTGTTTCAGTGTTCTGCACATGCCAAAGACAAACATCCTCTAAAAAGGGCTTCTACTAAATTAAGATTTCCAATAGGAAGAACCTTCCTTTTCATTGTACCATCATTCTATCCAAGTGGCTGTACCTCTAAGGTTCTTTGTGGTCCATTTAATCCCCAAAGAAATATCAAGTAAATTTCTCTTAGGACACCTTTCCAGAAATAGCCCTAGTAGTAGAAATAGCCTTTTCTTGCACTAGTAGATGATTAAACTAGTGCAAGAAAGCAACATCAATAATATCACTCTCGGGATCCAGAGAAGCGTGGCCAAGTGTCAATTAGAACCAGGTCAGAACCACCCCGGAGGGGTGGTGAAGAACTGGGCCGCCACCGGCAATATGGAAGGGGGCAGCAAAAACTCCAGAAAAGCCGGTATAGAGCCCACAACTGGCGGCATTGGAAAACGATTTGCAAAAGTCGTCCAAACCGTGGTGGCCATGAACGGACAGATTGATTTGAAGATTGGAAATCATCTGGAAAGGAAAGAAAACTTAAGTGAAGGTTTGGAGGAAAAGAAGAAAAACAGAAGTTTAATTGATGAGTCATTTTGCTGGAGAAGAAATCTGGGACTCTTTTTAAGCTTAAAAGGGGGGCAGAAATGTTGAAAAGATTACAAAGTGGCTAATTGGCAAGTAAAAGGTTTTAGTTAAACAATTCAGAAGGCAGTAAATAAAATCCAATGTTAGAAAACTCTGAGAGCTTTGAATTGATTATGAATTAAAAAATATTGGACCTAATTTATATTGACTTATACCAATTTAAAATATATAAAGATATTGAACAAAAGAAAAAGATCTATAGAATCAAGCAAGAGTGCCACCTGCTGCGCTGGCTAGAGGATTCATCTTAACTTCATCTTAGCCACCTGCTGGCTAGAGGATTCATCTTAATTTACATAGCTGCTGACCTTGAACTGATAGCTTAACTTGGACAGAATAAAGCAGCGAGTATCTTGTCTTTATTCGTTATAAAAAAAGAATTTCCATTTGCTGATTGAATGAACTTTGAATGAACTTTAAAAATGCTAAATATTAAATATTAAAATGGATACTTTATTTGGAACAGAAAAAAGTAATTGTATTAGGATGTCAGATAGATATCCTTACACAGCTGAATTTACTACAAAGACTTGTGAATTACGACATTGGGACATGGAGGCGAGTGAATATGAGGAGTTTGCAGTTTTCTTTAAAGGCTATTGTGAAGATTTAAGGAGATATTTTATGGAGTTTGAAGATGGAGTTAGGAAGCAAATAAGGAAAGTACTGCATAACAATGAGGTTTCTAATAAGGTCACAATAAGGAGGACTTTGAAAATATGATGGCAGCAAATACAAAGCCAAGAGCTGGAGTGGAAGAGAAATTGGAAGAAGAGCAGATGAAGAAGACACAGAATAAAGAGACAAAAGTAAAGAAGATTTTGAAAATGGACACTAATGATCATATATATTATGATGATTACACTGGAATGAACAGTGATAAGAAAAGAATAGGGTATGGGCAGAGGTATTGGTTATGGCAAATTAAAAAGGAAGAAGGAAATAGAGGGGAGGGATTAAGAAGAACAGGAGGAGAATTCATACAATTAACAGATATAAAAAGGAGAAAGGGGAAAGAAATTGGGGGTACAAAATGACAAGAAAGAAATTGGGGGAGTTTAGGAAAAAAGAATGGAAATTTAAAGAAAATGGATGATTGAGATTTGATTATTATATAATATCTTTTCCTTTGATTTTTTTTCTATTATGGGGAATACAAACTATTTAATATAAGCAAATATAATTACAGTGGTACCTCTACCTACAAACGCCTCTACTTATGAACTTTTCTAGATAAGAACCGGGTATACAAGATTTTTTTGCCTCTTCTCAAAAACCATTTTCCACTTATAAACCCGAGCCTCCAAAACTGTAAATGGAAAAGCCAGGGAGGAGCCTCTGTGGGGCCTCTCTAGGAATCTCCTGGGATGAATCAGGGCCAAAAAAGGTGGGGAGAAGCCTCTGTGGGGCCGCTCTAGGAATCTCCTGGGAGGAAACAGGGCTCCACCCTCCCTGTGGTTTCCCCAATTGCACACATTATTTGCTTTTACATTGATTCCTATGGGAAAAATTGCTTCTTCTTACAAACCTTTCTACTTAAAAACCTTAAGTTCGTAAGTAGAGGTACCACTGTACTAATAAAAAATTCAAAATTGCTAAATATTTAATGTACTATTAGAGGAAAGAAGAAATATAAATAAAATGAATAAAATGTACTAATGTGTTATAAATTGATATAAATCTGATTTGATTGATTAAGTTTAAACTTGGTAAATATTTATATGTGGTGTTAGAAGATCAAATAGTACAAGTAAATAAATGAAATGTCTTAATTTGTATAATTTTATGGAATCTGAATTACTATTAATTTTTTAAATATATTAATAGAATAGAATAGAATAGAATTTTATTGGCCAAGTGTGATTGGACACACAAGGAATTTGTCTTGGTGCATATGCTCTCAACGTACATAACATAAAATATACATTTGTCAAGAATCATGTGGTACAACACTTAATGATTGTCATAGGGGTCAAATAAGCAATGAAGAAGCAATATTAATAAAAATCTTAGGATATACGCAACAAGTTATAGTCATACAGTCAACATGGGAGGAAATGGGTGATAGGAATGATGAGAAAAACTAGTAGAATAGAAGTGCAGATTTAGTAGAAAGTCTGACAGTGTTGAGGGAATTATTTGTTCAGTAGAGTAATGGCGTTAGGGAAAAAACTGTTCTTGTGTCTAGTTGTCTTGGTGTGCAGTGCTCTGTAGCGACGTTTTGAGGGTAGGAGTTGAAACAATTTGTGTCCAGGATGTGAGGGGTCAGTAAATATTTTACCCGCCCTCTTTTTGACTCGTGCAGTATACAGGTCCTCAATGGAAGGCAGATTGGCAGCAATTGTTTTTTCTGCAATTCTGATTAATCAATTAATACTGACAATTAATATGTTTTTAGATAAATAATTGAATGTTAAAACATTTGAATATAACTACCCTGTACTTGCAAAATTAGGTGGGGATTTTTCTTGGAAAGTATATTTAAATTGGTTTTGGATTAAATTTAAAATTAATAAATACATACTTTTACCACCAGTGGGAAGATAAATTATGATGTAAAATGAAGAAAATAATTGAATATGTGAAATTTTTGAATTTGAATAATTTTATTCTTTTCCTTATTAGATAGGTTATCAATTTGAAATAGTATACAAATTTATAACTTGATGTTTAATAGTAAATATAAGTAAATTTGCAATTTTTAAGAGATAAGGGGTTTTAGTCATGAGAAAAATAGGGGGGAAAGGAAAACAAGAATGATGAACAAGAAAACAAGGATGAGAAAAAAGGAAGCGCTACAGCTTAGATTTAAGAAATTAGAGATATAATAGTTAGTAAATGAAGTAAACAATAGCGGTAAATTTCTTTTGAAGATAATTTGTGTATCCAGATGACAAAACCAGATAAAGGAGGCAGCAAGAGTTAAATAATATATACCAAAGGTAAGATATAATAGATTTTCTTTTAAAATGTATTTAAAATATGATATACTGTATGCTTATTAGGTTGTACTAAAAGTATATGATGTCATATGTATGTTTTATTGTGGAGTAAAAATAAAAATATACAAAAAAACCCACTCTCCATCTGGTAAATCTGGTATTTTACAAAAATACCTTTGCTAGACTTAAAACTCAGGGAAATATATTGTCCTCTGATCAATATTTTATCCTTGTTTCTGCCCATAAGTTATTCTGTGAATAAGTGTGTGTGAGAGAGAGAGAGGTGTGGTGGGGAGAGGATACATTTAAAGAAAAAAGGTTAATTGACTTTCTTTCAAGGGCATTCAAGCAAAGCTATGTGAGAATTTTTTTTTATCAAATAGATATCTAGATAAACGAGACTCTTGCTCAAGCAATTGGTGCACTTTCTAAATTACATTGTACAGTATATAGACTATTAAGGATGTTGCATTGAATATAAATTTGTTAATGCTTGCATTGTTTTGACAGTGATTTACATTACAATTGCTATTATTGTAATCTTGCTGTGATTGAATTTTTTTCATTCTTATTCTTGATTGAGATTTTTATAAATTTTCTAAACATGTTGTGTGTATGTGTGAAAATGTTGTTATGACTTTCTGGATTATATAACCTGGATTTATTTTGTGGCCATATTTGTTGTGTCAGGTATAAGGAATAAGTATAATGCTTTATTATTAGAGGCCATTATCCTGTTTTTATTCAGTTTTTATGCCCATTGAAGCATGGCATTTTTGCTAAGAATTTGCATGCTTCCTATTGAATGCCCAGAAAAGATGATTATTTTGATTAGATCTTTTTAAATCTATACTTGAAGCGTGTTTTCATAAATACTATTAGATAATAGCTACTCTAAATAGTTTAAAATGATCAAACTCCTGCACTTGCTCTGATAACCTAACTTTATTTATTTATTTATTTATTTATTTATTTATTTATTTATTTATTTATTTATTTATTTATTTTGTCCAATACACAATAATACACAATGAAGGTTATAGAGGATATAGTAGAGAAGAAATACAAGATATAGGAGAGACTATAGGACAGGGGATGGAAGGCACTCTAGTGCCCTTATGTATGCCCCTTACTATAAGCAGACACCGCAAAGTAGATTATATGCAGTATATACTCTAAGTATGTATACTACTTAATCTTAATTGATCCATTACTTTTGTACTAAAATTAATCCTTACATCTTAGAGAAGTGCATTGAAATAGTTTTTGTTAAAGTTTGAAGTCATGACATTATTTTTAAAAATCGACACTTATCCATTTTTGGATTGGTGAAGTGGTGATAAGTATTTGGACAGTTAACAATTATCTTTGGACAGGAACGCTTTAAAAGGATGTCAAAGAAATCCTGACATAACCATAACTTTAACAGACTTCAAAAATGGTTTAAATAGGTGTGACAACTTGCTTCATAGATCACATATTAACCCCCAGAATCACCTCCTGCGGTGGGCAGCTCCTTTTTTTTTTTACCTTTTACATTTTGTTATAAAATCCATTTTAGTTTTAAATTAATTTGTGACATTTCAAGATATTCCTGTCCTTTCTGTTTTTATGACATTTAGTGATGAGGTTGTAAAAAGTATTATAATTATCTTCAAAGACTTTAAAAATTGTGACTTGCAAGAAGTTATTCAGACTCTGATAATAAATATAAACAATTGCATTAGAAAGATGCAATTGTTAAATGAGTAATGTTCTGTGCTTTTATCATGAGTTAACTGAAAATGGTTGAAAAAAAGAAATATATTAAAATCAAAATATCAATCTTAAATGGAAAGAACAAATAAATGGTCACTTAATTGAAACCATTGCCTGATTAATAGAAAAAGATTGAAAAAAGGTGATTAGAAATTGGTCGTCTCATTTGTCATGAGACTTTTCCTTCTGTTTGGAGAATAAAAATATAATATATTAAAATCAAAATATGAATCTTAAACGGAAAGAACAAAAATTGTCACTTAATTGAAACCATTGCCTAGATGAAACTCCTGGAGGCACTTAGTTGCCTAAAACAGCATACCCAGACCATTAAACGAAGTTATTGCTCATTCAAATAATGGGTAATATTTCCAAGAATAAAATTTATATTCCCTGAAAGCATAATCACAATTTATTTCAGCACATGGAAAAGGATATGCTAATGCGACTCGACAGATGTAGTGAAAATCTGAAACAAAAGCATGTGCATGTACTATACATATGGTGTGTGTACATAAACATTTACAAGATGAAGGTCACTGAGGAAGTGTACATACAGTCTGAAATTGTACAGCTGGTCAGGAAAGTTAAAGTTCAGAATGAACTGAGAACAATGAAGTATAGTAAGAATAATCCAAAGGTTTCTTGCTATAGATTTAAAGAAAGAGAAGAAACAGTATATGTGATTAACCAGGCTAATTGTGAAGAGTTAGTTGAAGCAAAAATATTCCTACTCATGCTTAATAGAAACCTAGACATAAAATAGCTACTTAGCTTGAATGAGTTCAGCTCTTTTGGGTCAAGTGAACTGAATTGTAGAATATTGAAGGAACTTACTGAATTTTCTTTACTTTCTTATTTATTCTTCCAAATAGATATGCATCGACTTTGAGAAATATTCAAATGATTAAAATACTTATTATATAACTGCAGCAGGTCATCTCTGTCTTCCAATGGGAAGAAAAGGAGAACCCAAATAATATGCATTACCTGATGTTGATAGAGGGGAAGATTTTAGAGGGAATCATAAAGTCCTGTATCATATACAGATAGTCCTTGACTTTCAATCACAATTGAGCCCAAAATTTCTATTGTAAAGTGAGACATTTGTTAAGTGAGTTTTGCCTCATTTAATAACCTTTCTTGGCACAGTAAAGTGAATCGTTATAGTTGTTAAGTTAGTAACATGGTTGTTAAATTAGTCTTCCTTCCTATTGTCTTTGCTTGTCAGACATTTGCAAAAGGTGATCACATGATCCCAGAACACTACTGATGTCATAAATATGACTAAGCAAGCTAATTACAAGCCGGATGGCATGTTTATTAGGTAGACCCACACAATTGGCTTATATTGCACCAAAGTTATGCTCATTAAATGTTATTTATTATTACACTGGAGGTATTAAATAGAGCTCTGACTTGGGCCTGATTCAATAATTAATGAATTGGATTGAAGGGTTTTATCAAAGACAAGGAGAGAACTGGTAATAAAACTCAGGGGGAACATAATAATATTTTTAAAACACCACATAGAAGAATATCAAAATCTCTCTATTATCTCAACATAAAGGGCCCAGAATAATAGTCAAATCAAGGTGAAGGTTCATGTAGAATTCCAATAGAATTAAGATATGAGATGCACATATTTCTTTTTAATTTGTGATTCGGTTTCCAGATTTCATAAGTAATCCTCTGAGGAGGACTTTGGTGTCTTTACTCTGGGGGCACTTTTTCAATGGCTGTAGTTGTCCTTATCATCACTACTATCATCATACATACTGAACTGCTAAGTCTTCTAAATTGTAAATGTTCGACCACATTTCAGGGGTGGGCTACTGCCCGGACCGGGGAGGGGGGGTGCAGTGGGGTAGTGAAAATGGAGCTCCATCCCAGAGCACTCAATTTGCACTGAAAGATGTTGAAAGAAAATGTAGGGCGTCCTGCGTAAGCCACGCCCACAGTGCGGTAGTAAAAATTTTGGTAGCCCTTCACTGTCACAGTTCATCAATCTTACTTCTTCAACATAAAAGTTCATAAATGTGGCAAATGTGGGTAGCCTGTAGTAGGTGGGGAAAGTCTGAGATGTATTGGGTTTTTTTTATGATTTGATTTGATTTGATTTGATTTGATTTGATTTGATTTGTATGCCACTCCGGAGACTCGGGGGGGCTCACAACAACAATAAAACAATGTCCATCAAATCTAATAATTTAAAAACACTAAAACGCCTTATTAAAAGCAAACATATACACAAACATACCATGTATAAACTGTTTAGGCCCGGGGGAGATGTCTCAATTCCCCCATGCCTGACAGCAGAGGTGGGTTTTAAGGAGTTTACGAAAGGCAAGGAGGGTGGGGGCAGTTCTAATCTCTGGGGGGAGCTGGTTCCAGAGGGTCGGGGCCGCCACAGAGAAGGCTCTTCCCCTGGGTCCTGCCAAATGACATTGTTTAGTCGACGGGACCCGGAGAAGGCCAACTCTGTGGGACCTAACCGTTCACTGGGATTCGTGCATCCTTCTAAAGAGAAGTTTTCTTGGTCTGAATTGAAGAAATTATTCATATTAAAATGGTTATTTTAGTGTCCTATCACATTATCTGCTGTGGCCATTTGCTAGGCTTCAGAAGATATCCATTCCGTTCTTCTCCAATTATGTTTTCAGATAGCAATAGGAATGGTCACTTAGACAATGGACTATACTGCTTCACAGTGTTTTTACAGCCCTCTCTAAGTAGTTTACAGAATCAGCATATTGCCCCCAACAATCTGGGTCCTCATTTTACCCACCTTGGAAGGATGGAAGGATAAATCAACTTAGAGCCTGCTGAGATTCGATCTGCCAAATTGCAGTCAGCTGGCAGTCAGCAGAAGTATCCTGCAGTACTGCATTGTGACCACTGCACCACTTATGTGTATGTTAGCCATTTTTTCTAACACCAGGACCTCATTAGAGAAACATTAAAATATAGAAATATATTATGTTTCAAACTTAATGAGCTGTTTTGTTCCACTGCCATTCCTGAGAGACTATCTTACAGATGTTGCTTCAGAATTACAGTCTAAGTTCTGATATCCATCCAAAGTTGTCATTCTTGGGCCTGTGTTTATCTCTAAATTGAAAAATGCATCTCTTTTATTGCATTAACCTCTGTGGTGTGTTTCTTAAAGAAGTAAAGTTCTGTGTACAATTCTGTTGCCTGTTTTCATTATTCAGTTTAGAAAAATAGACTTATTCTTTAATCTCATATGACTGGACACAGTGGCAGCGTTATCTGGAATGGTTTCAGTTTAAATTCATTGTCTCTGATCTTATTCTCCTGTTAATCAATAGTCAATCAAGTTTGTGCTAGAATAAGTACCAATAGAGTTACAGTTTAAGGAGGAAAATTTCATAAAGATCTACACCATTTATTTTTAACAGGAAATGCAGAAGAAAATAAGTGTTTAAATGCTAAGAAGTATGTCTAAAATGTTACCATTGAAAAAGAAAAGTTTTCAAGATCAAATAAAAAATATCATAGGTATATTTCAGCAAGTTTCAGGTGCTAATTTGTATCTTATCAGGGCACAGACAAGAACTCTTCAGTTACAGGCCTGTCAAACTGATGGCCCATGTATCAGATGTGTCATGCGCTGGCCACACCCACACTAGCTCTGCAAAGGCAAAAAAAAAAATCACAATACGTCATGATACATCATGTGATATGATCAAGTTTGACACCCATGCTTCAATACATCAGCTGAAGTTTCAAGATGATTAGCTGAAGTGTTTGTCAACTTTCACCTAACTTCAAGTTGCTGAAGTTGAGAAACACCAATCAGGAACTTTCATCATTGAAGGCAAAATAATATAAGAATTCACTAGAATTTCTGACTCCATAAGAGTTTCATAAAGCTTCTTTTGACAGGTCAAGGCCAAGTAGCAGACTAGTTTATAGCTTCAAAATTACTTTAGATTTCATTGTGTCACTAAAAGAAGGAAATTGAGGGAAGTTTCACACTATCTAATTTAGCTAAGATTCAGTGCAGGTGTTTCTGAAGTATTTTCTATTTAATTATGTGTCTCGAGCAATGCATTTTTATTACAAGTTTGGCTGGTAGGAAAACAAGTGAGATAAAAACAAGGAAATAAACTAAAGTAAGATCTTCCTATATTGAAAGATATCCATTATAGTTAGCAGATGAGCTATCTAGAAACCACACATGAATGTCAGATAAAAGATTTTATCTTGGCAGAAGTTCAGACATCAGCTGTTGCATCGGTAGTAAAATGTAATGGTTCCTGAACCAAATAGGTATTCCAGAAATAGTGGCTCAATTTTGGATTTTAATAAATTATAAATATATATAAAGATAAATAAATCTCTTTTATTTATATTCCTAATTGTGCACAGTAGAATATGATAATATGAACTCTACATTCATCAGATTCCTGGGGAAATTACACATATTTCTATAAACCGTAATCTCAGAAGCCATGAATATAAAAACCTGGGTAGAATAATTTATACAAAAATATGGCATGTGAAAATAAAATAAAAGAGTCTGATTCAGAGAAGAATATTGACATAGCAATTTCTTTTTACTAAAAATGAATGGAGTGTTTCTCAATAATAGTTGATATTGAAAGAAAATAGCTTAAATAAAAGTGTTGCTTCTTGCTTTCAAATCTTTCTGATAAAATCAGAAAAATACTTTGCATTTTCTTATAGCATATGACATTTGAAATCTTCTCTGATAATGCAGTTCACTGAAGTCATTCCAAAAAAGCATTTAATTTACAACTTAACTGTTTGCTTTTTAAAAGAACACTACATTAGGAGAAAAAATCCCAGCAAACAAAGGGATATCAAGACTGGAAATGGTATGAAGAACATTGCATGACATAAGAATTATAGAATACAGAAAATAGAAGAACTAGAAATGACCTTGGACTCTGGGAAAGGAATTTGTTGTGGCTATTAACTTTTCTCTCTTTTAACTACCCCTCCCAATTTCCTTATGCTGTGTTACTGTGGCAGGCCAAAGCCTCTAACTCCACATGATGGCTTCCGGCCTGACACAGGCGTTTACAATGGGGGTGTACCTCTGACCTTTCTGCCAATTAGCTTAAAGTTCTGTTGGGAGAATTGGCGCTAGACTTATGGTTGGAGATAACAACAACATGAGGAACTGTATTAAGGGGTCACGACATTAGAAAGAACCACTGTTCTACTTAATCTCTACTCTGTTAGAAAGCAATCTTACTTTTTCTGATCAAGCATTTGAAATAATTTCTTTCTCCACCTCCTCCAATACATGTCGAAAATCTATTGCATTCTTGGTACGAAGTGGTATCTTTTCAATAATGCATGTCGAGTGCTGGAGATATCAGGTAATCCAGTTCAAATTGGTATAAGGATTTATTGCAACATTGAGCTGTCTAAAAGAATCTGAACTACTAACTGCAACAGGAAATTGGCAGTAGATAAACATAGAAAGGAATTCAAAGTGAGCTGGATTTAGATCTCTTGTGGATGCAAAGGAGTCATAACTGATGACACACTTGAACTCTCTCTTGAGCTCAGCTGGTCATCTCCTACAGTAATTTTTTTTTTGCTTCCATTGAGGCAAATGTATCAATTTTGCTTTGATATCACTATAGAACGGGTGGGCAATTAATTTTGCCATGGGACCACATGAGAAATTGGGATGGTTTTAGAGGGACAGACTAATATAATTAACTCAGTTCTACCCTCTTCCTTGTTTTCTTTCTCCCAAATGACACCCCCCCCAATTCACACACACAAAGAGTGCAAACCTCCCCACTGTTCCTTATTTATTTATTTGCCCCTCTGTTCTCCTCCCCCTCCTCTCTTCACTTCCTCACTCGCACTGCCCCTCCCCAGCAGCCCACCCCCACTCCCGGCTGGCCCCGCCCTCTCATTATCACAATAACACTCACTTATGGCACAATAACACCCAATATGGCATGAAGCCGCCCGCCCACCTTCCTCCCCCCCTGTGTTGGCCCGCTGCCACCTCCCCAGCAGCCCTCCACCCTTGCATCCTATTCTCTGGGCTGCTGTTCTCTCCCCCATCTCGGCTGCCCAGCCTGTTCCCACCATGGTTGGGCTGCTGCTGCCGCCACCCTGAGCCTCAGCAACTACCCCCCTCCCAACCTGCTGCCTTTTGCCCAACACCGCAGAGAGGAGAGAGCCATAAGGAAGGAGGGATTGTTGCTTTCCTGTGGTGAAACGGAACTAAAAAGGGCGACCCCAATTTGTCCCATGATGGTGGGGCTCTAAGATGGCCTTGTTGGTGGGTGCTTTTTTTGTCCTGTTCATTTTAGGCGCTTGTTCCCCCCCTCCCACTCCATGGCTTCCTCCTCCAGGAAACATGTCACAGGTAGCGGGTGGGCAGGTCACAGACAGCAGGTGGGCCAGATGCGGCCTGCTGTAGAATAATAGTCAGATGGAGAATAAAAATTAATGCTCAGCCTTGGGGGGAAAATAAAGTTTTGAAATCAAGTAGGAGACTAATATAAAGATGTTACCATCACATTTTAATTTCATGCTGCGGTATCCGAAATAATTGAGAACAAATAGCTATCACATCTCCCGGACAATCTTTAGCAATGGCACATAAAATTAGACTTATGTTCAGCTTTTGTCAACAAAATTAAGGAAACAGAAGACATCTTCAAGCAATACCTGCACTGTTGCTTGCTTTTCAAAGATACTAGATTTATCTTGATTCTGCTTTAAACAGTACAGTGGCATCATGGAAACAATCAGATTTAGCTGCATGAACCTGAGAATACTTGAAGTCAGTACTGTATATTTTTTAATGCAGTATAATGAGAAGACAGAGATGGCTCTGCTGAGACATAGAATCAAGCCAGCATCCCAAGTAGAAGACTTGGATTGTAATAATGGGCAGCAAATCATTAATTATTTAACGTATTTTATTTTAATTATGACTAGGGAAAGCTTTAAAAGGATGCTTCATGAGGCATGTTGGTATAAATCAAGTATTCATCAGACTATATGTTCTAGCTCTAGAACACAGTGTAGCTGCTTCAGTGGGTTTCCCAGATTGTCTGTCCATGCTTAGAAAATACTAACGAGTAATTTCTGTTACTTTTTTTTAACTCTTTTTACCAGATGACTTCTCAAGGTCTTAATGGAGAATAATTATGATTAAACCATAAAACTCTTATAATACAATCTTGAACATGTTTACATCTCAATTACTTCTAGTCAGTCTGCATGGAATTACTACGTAGAATCCATAGACTGAATTGATGATGACACTAGTAAAAGCAGAAGCGAGAATAGAAATAATGCTATCAATAGAGGTAAAAATAGCAATAAGGACAAAAACAACTGATGCAGAAGCAGCTGTGTGTTCCATTAAAAGCCCGAGAAAGCTTTTTTAAAAGCATTAGTTTTTCAAGGTAGCTAACCAAATGACACTTCAAGAGTATGTCCCACAACTGGCTCCCACAGACATAAAAGAACAATTGCAAGATTTCACAAATTGAAATTCAGAGCCCTCAATTGCTATGGGCAAAAACCCTGAGTAAATAAATAATGAACAACCTAGTTATTAAAAATTAAGTTCAAAGCTGGATAGAGTTTTTATAAGTGTAAATCAGGTCTTTGAATTGCATTGGGGGGGGGGTCCCTTTAGAATCTCTTAAAGAATGACGGTGACCATTACATGTTGTTATTATTGCTTGTTAATAGGCACTCAGAGCATACTTTCATCATCCATGCATGTACTGAGATTTGTGTTCTCTGATAGTTAATTTGTATGGTAAGTATAACTAGAAGAAAATATTGATAATTTGTAATTGGGATTAAGAGGATAGAAGGATGTCTAAAACTATTCTGTTTGGAATTTTGTTGTCTGTTGTTATTCAATTAAGAATTGCCTGTCATTGTACACATTGCATAGATACTATAAGTCTCCAGTGCTTGGATATCTCAGCATTGTATCACATAGGAAGAAATATACAGTATAGCCATTCTGGACATTTAGATTTGTCCTGGTTTTATTTTGCCTGAAAACAAAACCATATTCCAGGACTGCCGCTCACTTTGTGCAAATTCCACAATAAAACTAAAAAGGCAGCCTAAACAGAAGTGTTCAACTTGGTTAAGCAGCATTGATTCTATTCTATTCTATTTGTTTCTAAGCTTAAAATATAATATACACTTAAGAATTCATCATCACTGTCCTCAAGCCTCACAAACCACTTCTCACATGGACTGTTGCCCTTTGGAGTATTCATTTTTCATCACTAGGATATTACAGAATGCCCGTCACTAGTCTATTGATCCTGAATGTAATAAACTCTTTGTTCTTTTATGATTATGAATATTATTTTAACTTCCTCCTGATATTGATAAATGCTTTCATTTTGTCTCCAGAATTTTGGCCCATTACATAGTCTTTGCTCATCTGTCTTACTGGAATGAATACTCATAACATTAATTCTCAAATCCCTTACTTCTGTTCCTTCTTGGGGCTACATGCGGAGTGCATGTAGATCTAAAAATTCCATTTTTTCTTTATTGTTTTGCAACAGATTTTTCACTGCAAAATCTGGGAACTAAAATGTTGTCTCCTTTCTAGTTTAACTTGTTAAATTAGGGCAGATTTCTTCAACTTGGATCTAATATATTTTGTGGAGAGATTCAGGATTCCTCACCATTGGCCATACTGATAAAAAATAATGGGAATTGTAATAAAACATTTGAAAGAATGAAGTGTTACGGTATGAGTTAGTGTATGATATAGGAGTCACAGGACTCAGAAATGAGTAGATTTATCTGCAGTAAAATATTGATGGCTTTTGTGGATGGCTTGGTTTTAAAGACAGCTGCAAGAGATTTGCAGCAGTTTCGAAGCAGCTCTTACTGGCTTTGGAGAGCTGATTTCTTCACTTGGTTTATTAGAAACTATTAGAAAATTGGGTTTACTTCTATAAAACTGCAGTATTGCAGAGCTGCTTGTTGGGCTTTTTCTCAGTTGGTGCAAAGTTTTGTTTTATACTATCTTTCCTGGCTCCTATAATCAAGGCTTTGTTCTTCTGGAATTAATTCCATTATTGACAGCACAATTTTAAATTTCTTCTTGGTGGTATTACATTCTTTCTAATTTTACTGGGTGTGTTGACAGTTTTGAAAAGATCACCCAAGTCCATAAAGATTTTGGGTTGCATAAACTGTTAAAAATAAAAATATAACAAAGAAAATGGTGATATCCAGAATAGAAAAAAAACATTAATACTGACCTGTGCTAAACGTTTACTAAAAGTTTTACCACCAAACTAGCCCAAGGCCTGGAGAAAATGCTATTTTCTTTTTTTAAAATATATTTTTAAATATGATTAGGATAATGACCACACCAATCTTGGTAGGAGGATAGGAGGATACTGTTCTACAGAACAGATGTTATAGGTGTAAGGACCTTTTTCTTGGGTTAAATCAGATGATTTCATTTAATTGGTGAAACCTGAAGTGTGCTAGCTCTGTCCAATCATACTGGATAAAATAGATGATTGCTCAGACAGAATCACCGTAGTCATTCCAACATGATATCCTTCGATATTATTTATTTTATTCTAGATATTATTATTTTATTCTAGTAAAGCTTAGTAAGTGAATATGCCTTGCCCTGCTTGTTGATTGAATCTGAGTGGTTTAAAATCCTACCATATTTCAGCATCATTAAAAACATCAAAATGCATCTGAAATCAGAAACAGAGGCTCACATTAATACATTCATAATATTCTTATGCAGAAGAGCCATGTCAAGTAATATCAATATACTTAATTTGCTCCCCTCAAGTACCCCAATAGAGTTGGGGCAAGTCGTCTCTTGATGGGGATGTTGTTCCAGAGAGGAAGGATATGGATTGAGAAACCTACCTCTGAAGAAGCCACAAGGAATCTGGAGGAAGCACTACTCTTGATGATAGGTGGACAAAAACTTTTTAGAATGGGCAGTTCCATAGATATCCATGTGACAATGAGCCTATTGAAATGTATCTGGATGCTGACTAATAACTAGTTCCATTATAAAATTAGAGGTGTTGTTATGAGTGACTCAAGGATTTGGGTCTTCTACAGCCAGAAATATAAATTCTAAGATGTGTACCTGCTCTGCATACATTATAGAATCTCTACAAAAACAATATTCTGTCAAGTACATTTGGAAATTAAAAAAATTAAAACTGCATAAGACAGTATCCTGGCTCCTAGCAACATTCTAATTCTCTAAGTTTATCTTCTTCCATTTGCCCTCTCTTTCTTCCAGGATGTTTGATAAACTGCATTCGAACTTGTTAAAAATTATATCCAAATTCAAGTTGGATGTAATTCCTCCTGATGCCTTTGCACTTTGTAGTCAGTAAAGCTGTGGTCAGTAGTGGCAGGAGACCTTACAACAATATAAAATATTTTTGAATCCTTGACTTTGTTATGCCGGGCTTCATGTTACAAGCCCCCAATTAAGTCCAAAGGAGAAATTCAAACACACACGTTTGTAAAGTAAACAAAGTTGGTTTATTAAAAGGAAAATACTGTCCAAAATGCACTTTTATTCAGCCAAAGTGCTCTCCCACACATCACAAGCCTTGAATGCTATGAAAAACATAAAACAAAAGCAAAACAGATAAAAAGCAGCTGTGAAGACGTCACAGCCAACCCCCTTCAAGAGTCCTCATGCTGAGACTTAACTCTGAATTGTTCCACAAAGTCCTTGAAAGCCGTTCACAAAAGTCTGTAAATCCCAAAGCAAACCACAAGTCTCTCATTCTCATAAAACGGATAAACTCCCACGCCGAGAGGCAACAACACCTTCAATTTATCAACAGCCCCATTAGCCTAATTGCCTCAGCCACAGGTGTTCTCCCTTATTTCCTATAATACTTGCGCATTTGTTCCTTCCTTGACATCAACCTGTGTCTGCGAACATCTATGAATGCCTCCTCTTCTGATTCTAACCATGATGATGATGGTTCACTAATGGGGTAATTAGCAAATGGGCTGCCTGTAAGTACCTCCTCCGTTGATCCTACTTCACTTCCAGAATCTTCCCCTGACACAGACACTTCACTGTCGGAAGCTGTTGGCAGTAAAAAGGGCCTCTGATAATGTGAGAATTCTCCCACAGTCCTTGGAGCAGGAGCTGGCCCAGAGCCAACCACAACAGAGCGTATCAGATTGGCCTAAGGTTTTGGCTTTATTTGTCTTTCCTACAAGAACTTCCATCTATAAAGTACTTATATTATTTTCAGATTTTAAAGATGTTTCACCCGACTTGTACTATTACAATGCTCAACAGTGTGTGTGTGTTTGTGTGTGCGTGTGTGCGTGTATTTATTTTATTTACTTGGACTTACATACACACACACGTGTGTGTGTGTATGTGTGTGGTTACATATTTTTGCTGATACGTGAAAAGGAAGAAAATCAACCATCTATCTACCTACCTATCTATCTATGTATCTATCTATCTATCTATCTATCTGTGTATATATATGTGTAGGTCTTGGCATATTCGGGTTTTTTCTGTGTGCTTCCCGTATAAGTTTCAAAAACTCCTGCAGAAGAGCACACAAAAAAACCACTAGTGGCTGAAATAGCCAATTCTGGCAGCTTTCTTTGGAAGGATAATTTTGCAGCAACAGAAAATCACAATTCAAAATAAACTTTCACGCTAATTCCCAGATCAAATGTTGCATCCCAGAATAAATATCCACTATACATATTAACATAACTGAGCAGGGACAATTAAACGGTAAAAAATAGGAAATTGTTGCTGACCAGGTAACTTCCAAGCAACTGCTTTGTTAAAAGTCTCACCGGAAGACTAACCGCCCCTCCTGTGGAAAGCAGAGCAAATTATGTCACACAGGAACAATTTATCGCAAAATTATTGCCACAGTCCAAACTCTTTTTATTTGCTCAGCTTTACTTTTTGTCCCCATGTCTGGAACAATACATGATCCAAGAGAACAGTTGCCTATTAAAAGGGAACATCATTTTGATGAATGCATTGATGCTTAATATGATGTCCCCGAATAAACCAATGTCAGGATATTTCTTGGAAGATAATTATATACGCCAAAAAACATTTGAAATAAGAACATGGTCTCTTCAACATTATTAAATGGAATGTATTTCTTAACAACTTTTTTTAAAGAGAGAAACAAAATTTTAAACAAGAAAAACGAATAGCTTTTCTTGCAACTCTTGCTGCATATTCATACATAGTATGGAAAATAAAAATCTGTTATAAGGATTGTTGAGATAATATTCTGAAATAATTGAATACTTGAAATGTATTCCACAAATGGTATGTATCATCATTATTACTAGGAAGATCATCTTGGCTGTAGTTTGGACCTCTCAGATTTGGTCTCTGCCAGAGAAGCAAGATATTCAATGGCATTCTGCCTTCTCTTCCCCAAATCGCTGCCTGCCCTTTAAAACAAGCTTGAATATATTCCTACCTATGAATCTCACAGGATACTGTATGTTATGTATGTTAAGGTATGTGCAGAGCAACCCTTGAGTTATCAAGGACATGCACATAGCAATGGAGTACTGCAGTAGATATGCAGCAAATATGAGTAGTTATCCAGTCACACACACAGATACACAGGTAGTGTTTACTTTAACAAATAGCACAGTCCAAATAAACAGTGCAGGTCATATAAGTTCAAATAAAGTCAATCTTTAGAAATATAATAAACTTCTTACCAGTTTGTCATTCTCATATATATTCAACAAAGATATTATAGCTTGGAATACACATTGGAATATCAGAGCATAATACAGGGATCGCTATCATAGTCAAATAGAGTGAAACAACAGAGAGAATAAGACATGATCTCTAGCTCCCTATTTTGGCAACTTGCAAGCCAATCAGAACATAGCATACATTTTAAAGCTACATTACATCAATCCACATTGTTGGCTTGTTTATATATTAGGAACCCAACCGTTTGTACAGAGTACTAACAATGTATTTAAGTTTAAGTATTCTTAGCCACAATTTGTATGACTTTGTATTAACTCCTTTCCTTCCCCTCCCCTTTCTTGCATTGTCTAGCCTTGCTTAAATTACCGGCTACTTTCCCAACTCTAGATGGTGGGAAAACTTTGCACCTAAGTTCAACACACACACACACACACACACACACACACACACAGTGTATTTGGCTAAGTTTGTGTCAGGCTGGCTTTACAGCCAAACATTGGATGGCTGTGTTAGGCTTTACAGCAAAACACTGGGTGCTGCTATCCTGAACAACTGGAGGGAATTTAGCATCTTCCAGCCGTTCATTGTTAGCTCTTCTGGAGAAGATGGCATGGTTTCCAAACTCTGCCACTCCTTTCAGCTTTCCTCTTTTGAGCATCTGAAACTGCCCCTACTTTTTCCAGATTTCACAGATGCTCACTGATCCAGCAGCCAATTTATTTTGTGTTGGCCTTTCCTATTGCCTCTTCTCACACCTGCAACTTTCTCTTTTCCTTTTGTCCAACCCATGAATGTACACTGCTCAAAAAAATAAAGGGAACACTTAAAAAAAACAGAATATAACTTCAAGTAAATCAAACTTCTGTGAAATCAAACTGTCCACTTAGGAAGCAACATTGATTGACAGTCAATTTCACATGCTGTTGTACAAATGGAATAGTTGCGCAAATGAGATATTCAATGAGAATATTTCATTCATTCAAATCTAGGATGTGTTATTTGAGTGTTCTCTTTATTTTTTTGAGTAGCATTTATTTAAATCTCAAACAACAAATGAATCAGAACACAAAATACAAGCTTGGATGACATGACCTTGTAGATAACCCTCACTCTATCAAGGATCTTGGAGTATCCATATCTAATGATCTAAGTGTCAAAGCCCACTGTAACAACATTGCCAAAAAGGCGCTAAGAGTTATTAATTTAATTTTGTGTAACTTGTGTGGTAATATTACACTGCTAACCAGAGAATTCAAAACATTCGCTAGATCAATTCTTAAATACAGCTCACCTGTCTGGAATATGCACTGCATATTGGACATTAATATAATTGAGAGGGTCCAGAAATATTTCACAAAAAGAGTCCTCCACTCCTCTGCAACTTTATTCCACCACACTTAAAATTTTGGGCTTAGACAACTTAAAACTACATCACCTTCCATCTGATCTAAATGTAATTCATAAAATTATCTGCCACAATGCCCTACCTGTCAATGACTACTTCAGCTTCAACTGCAACAATACACAAGCACACAATAGATGCAAACTTAATGTAAACTGCTCTAAACTTGATTGCAGAAAATATGATTTCAGTAACAGAGTGGCCAGCGCCTAGAATGCACTACCTGACTCTGTGGTTTCTCCCCCAAACCACAAAACTTTAACTTTAGACTGACTACTGTCGACCTCATCTTCTTGCTAAGAGGTCTGTAAGGGGCATGCACCATTGTGCCTTACCGTTTCTATCTTAATGTCCTATTGACCTCATTTTTCTGTACTTACTTTGTTAATGATTATACCTATACCTGCTGTCTTATACGTGTTTGACAACCAAACAAAATAAAATAAAATTGTGTGTTGTGGACAATACACAGACTGCATCTAGGTGCAGAAAGTAGCTTTTCCGTTATAACAGAGGCACAAGAATGCAGCCACAACAATTCAGCCTCAAAATCCAGGTGAAAAGAAAGGAGGAAAGGCTCTGGCAGATCACTACAAAGCTCTGTTTCCATAGTTAGTAATATAAGCCTGTGCTAATACTAATCTTTTGCTTTTCCCCGTCATTTACATTGCATAATTTGTGATCAGTCACATTTAGACAAATCCAGTCCACAATCTGGATTTTATGATGCTTGATAATGCTTCTCATTTGCTAATACCAGGCAGGTGCCAACCCAAGACATTCAGAGGGCTAATGGGCTAAGCAAACTGAATGGGTGATGCTGCAGGCAAGATTGTGGTAGTTGCTGGTAAAAGAGACAACCATAGGACTATTGTTTACCATCTTGTATTCATGCTTTGATGTGCACATAATGCTGCAGTAGTGACAAAATCTCTTCAGAAACTTTGTATAGTATATGTGGAATGGGATGGAATGGAATTTTATTGGCCAAATATGATTGGACACATAAGGAATTTGTCTTGGTACATATGCTCTTAGTGTACATAAAAGAAAAGATCATCAAGAATCATAAGGTACAACACTTAATGATAGGGTACAAATAAGCAATCAAATCATATCAGGAACCAGTCAATATAAATTGTAAAGATACAAGCAACAGTCATACAGATATTTGTGGAGGAGATGGGTATTATGGCAAAGAAGGAAGCCAGCTCAACCTGCATCAACTCTGGTCACAATCTATGCAGAAACAACATTGTTCATTTAATTACAAATTAATTATTTCTCCTTTTGCTCTGAAATAATTCCCCTCTCCCCCCAGTTCTGTACATGCAGAGTGGGATAACACAAAAATGGAAAGTACTGTATCTGCTTTTTGTAATATTCAGAAGCTGTCCCTCGACTTTGGGTTAATGAATGAATCTATGGACATACTATTTCTTTGTTTCTGATTTCCATCTATAAAATATCATAGTAATTGAATCTCATATAACAAATGGGGAAATAGAGGTCTTGTGGATATTGAGACCTAAGGCAGGTTATAAATTTGTAAGATTCAAATGCTTTTCTGTGCTTTTGTTAATAATCAAAGCTTCATTTCCAGGAAAAGAGGGTGAATACATAGGCCAAGTTCTTTGAAAGCTCTTCTTTGTGTTTCTTGTTACAACGAGAACTATTTTTAGTTGAAGTGAACATTCTATTATTTTATGTAAATTCACACATCCAGGAATTGAATCTTAATAATGATATGAGAATTTGAAACTGAACCTTGGCAGAAATTAAGCTTGACTTTTCAGGTAAAAGTCTAGTATATGAATATTAATGTTCAAACATCACTTGTCTTTTTTTTTCTTTCTCTATTTTAATCCAGATGCTTACCCCAATTCAGAAGTGATCTACGTGTGGACTAACACCTCAGCAAATTCGGTGGTAGTAGCAGAAGATGGTTCTAGGCTTAACCAATATCACCTGATGGGACAAAGTGTAGATTCTTTAAACATCAGTACCAGTACAGGTAATAAAATTGCCCTTTGAATTGCAGTATTCAGTAAGGAAAGATCTAAGGTTTATGCTGACGGGATGGTGCTTTTTCAAAATAAGTCATATTGGTTGGTTTGCCCTGTGGTGTCACTTTCTCTATGCCCAATATGAATCTTCCTCAGTATTTTCACACATGTTTGATTGTTATTTGTGTGTGGCTTATTTCATTCATTCCTGAACCCACAATCTTTATCTCTTTTACCCCATTGATAAAACTATCTCAAGCTGATAAGGAATTTTTAAAAACCTTCTCTCAGTAAAACCAATAATTATAAATAAAACAAAACCACAAATTATACCTACCATAGCCATTAATTCATAAATACCAAATGAAAAGGCATTGAATAGCTTGGAATCTTTAGACAAAGTAGAATGCAAATGCATATAAATAAAGTAGATATTTTACCATTTGTAAAACTTCATCCTGAAAGTCAATTTGGTATTAGATGCAAAGAACCCATCTTACATCATCACTTAATGCAATTTCCTTTCCATTCCGTTCCATCCTCAGATTACAGCAGATTAATATAGGGAAGCATTTTTTCAGGCAGACGGTTTTTATTGTTTAGGACTCTTTAGATAAGCAACAGAAGCAATACTTCACCATTCGCACCTTATTAGTCATAATTGAATTGCTCAGCAATATTGTGACAGGAAGGGTAACCTAGAAGAACTATTTCTGGTATTTAGGATGGCTCATTTTTCTGTACAAGTTACTATGGGATGCTGTTCGGGTGATAATCATGTATATCTTTTACCCAGTGTAAAATGAGATTGTGATTCAAATTTCAATAAAACCATGATAAAATTCACATAATATAAGGTAGCTTGGACGTTTTCTCAATAATAATGTTGCACCATGTGATATTCCCTCATCATTATGGTCTGATTTTCAGTTTATTATTGTATTGAAATAAGCAAAAAAGGAGACGCTTCACGCTGATTGCATGTTTTGAGATGCACAATATTAGGGCATGCAGTACCTTGGATGCAATTCAAAATTTGAATGAATCATGAAAATAACTCTTTAAAGCAGTTTCATCTTCTCTAGGATATATGATTGCCCTTGAGAATTGATGTGTGATGCTAGAGAGAAAAAAACCGGGATGGTTTTAAAGGGATGAGGATGGGTGTATCACTACAAGCTTCTTGCTGTGTTTTGGGAATTGGATCTGAAGTGCTGCACAGCCCTGATAGTTGTTGTCATTTAATTAGTACATGCTAAAATGATTTATGCCTGACAGTGTACCCAAAGGTAGCTCTAGATAGGATGGTTAATTGGAAGTAAAAAAAGGTTTTATTATACTTAATCAATAGAATTATGCCCAGATGTAAGAAAAAAAATAAGGCCATTTAGTATAAAAGTACAACCAACAATTCTCAGATACCTATTAAACTTGCCACAATTTTATAAATGGATTGTTGGTTTAAAAGCACATTCATCAGACGCAGTATTCCTTTCCTTCCGAAAAGCTCTGCCTCTTACATTCTGCTAAAGAACATTTCTTTCTGCTGGATAAAACAGATGTAGCAGACAAACTATCCAAGCTTGAAAGAAGCACTAGGAATGGAGAGCTCCTTTGCAATTACTTAAACTGCTATGTCTTTTGCTAGCTTATTTTCCCACAGGAGCCAAGCAAGCATTTATAGATTGATTTCTTCCCCCATCTCAACAATATGTTCAATAAAAACTTTGGGGCAAAAGAAAAGGGAAACTAGCAGCTGTGGCCCTGCTCCATAGTATGTCTAGATACCATGTATGGTGAAAGGGATGCTAGGATTCACATTTATGTACCTGGAAGAAAATGTGCTGAGCATGGCAGCACTACAGACCCAGCCATCCACATGAGGATTTCAGGGCAATTGTTTCTTCTTATCTCTGAAGAAGCATGCCTGAAAAAGGACGGGTGATAAAGAGGTGTAGGGTCTGATTTATGCTCCCCTTGCTTCTGAGATTGAAGTAGAAATTGAGGATCCTGGTAATTAGAGACAAAGGACCCTGCCTGTGAGTTTGGAATCAGGTGGTTCCATGCTGTGTTATATCCTCTGTAGGTTTTGAAGGAATGCCAATAAATTGATGGAGCAACCTAAGAAAACACTGGACTTATTTGCTATTGGTGGCCCAGGTTCCCATAGCATACCAGCAGGGTTCTTTGCTAATTTGAGACTTTGGGAGAAAAGAGGTCAGTTGCCTGTTTCTCTGTAGGGAGAATAGATACTTAAGTGATTTGTAATAGACCCAGAGGCATGCATGTACACACACATAGACACACTCACATCCCCTAGAGTCTAAAAAGATTAAAGAATGGCAGTGCTTAAAGTCTTGCCTGCTCAATCAGTAAATGAACACACTGTTCCCAAAATGACAGCCTCCTGAGAACTCAGTTGTTTTTTTCAGAAAGTCCACACAATCTCAAAAGTGCAAAAAATAAAGAGAAAGGAGCAGCATTGCAAGAGACGGTGCAAACCTCACAACAACCTTAACACAATCAGAGTAAAGAACACAATATCTCCCTCCTTCTGTATTCCACAGAACACTCTGAAATCGAGAAAGCTGTAGCACTAATTATCTTTTAAGAATGGTAATGAGAAGGAGAGAAAGATACAATTCTAGAGGACTCAAAGGCCACAAGATCTCACAAGGGGTAGTGGGGGAGGAAACGTTGACCAGTAAAATAAGTTCATCATAAAAGATTTCTTACCAGTTCACCACTATAGCAGCATTATTCTCTGCAATGAATGGCAGCTCCCCTTTCACTTTCAGAGTCATCAAGAAAAAAGTCCAGAAGGTTTCCTGAAGCATCTCCTAGATCTGTGTGGAGAAGCTTTCTAAGAGCAAGATATCCACAGGGAATGTGCCAGGCACTCATCCAGTTCTTAGCAGTGCTTACCAAGGCTTCTGGCCCATGCAACACTAAGGACCAAAAGAGATTCTGAGGACACAATCAGAGCTTTATCCAGGAATTACCTTTCATAGAAATTTCCTCAAGAATGCCCAGTGCTGAACGTAAAATATTTTACAGCTTTCTTTCCCTCCCCCACCCCTCCTATTTTACTTTGCAATTGTCCCAGGTTACCTCTGATCAGGTTGCACTCTCAATACAGCATGGGTCAGAAATAGTAGGACACAGATTGTAACCGAGGATTAACAAAATACAGCAATCCGATTTCACACAGGGAAAGCATTAGTCAACTAAGGATTTTCTGGTCTTTAGCAAGCTTTTGGGATGCCTGTAATCAGGATTTCTAAGATGTTATTTCCCTTTCTGAAAAATATAAAAATAACACATACAGTTTATGTGTTATTTTAGTTACAATTTCTCAGTTAGACAAAACCGTGTGTGTGTGTGTGTGTTATATTAAAGTTGAATCAGATCAGTTTTATTGTAGTCACAGACCTGTACAAAATCCTAAAAAGGAAGAAGAGAAAAGGCAAAGGATTAATTTCTCATTTTATTTTCATTTTGCTTCCCACATTCAACTCCTACATCTTCACCTTGGTCCAACTAGAGAGAACCATGAATTCAGGTTTCCCCTTGTCTGAGGTTATGAATTAAAACCTTGCTTGAAATTATGAATTAAAAACAAATAAGTTTGCACCATGGAGCTTTTAATGCAGTATCTATTGGTCCAGGTGAGAAAGATACCATCCTATCCTATGTCTGGACCCTTTTTGTGTGCTTTAAGATGTTTTAAGAAACAAAAACAAAAGTGATTTAGCCTATCTAGCAATGGATGAACACTCTTGGGCCTTCTTGCTTATTTTTGAACCATGTTGTTACAACAGAGGTGATTTTGCAAAGTTCTGAGTTATATAGGAGTTTTAGATTATTATTCCTGTAATAATTAGACTAGGTTGGCTGGGGCAAATATTTGTAGTATAGAATATGAAGATAAGTTTTTAGATTTAGTTGCTTTGTATCACAGAAGTATTGATACAGAAACAGGAAAATCCACATTATTATTATTATTGTTGTTGTTATTTTATTAGACTTGTATGCCGCCCTTCTCTGAGGACTCGGGGCGGCTCACAAAATACAGTATAATAATAATATGTGTACAAATCTAAAAGTTAAAATTCTAAATTAAAATCCCCTTATATTTAAAAAACAGTCAATTAACTCAATCACACCCACACATAACTACTATTATACTGCTTAACCTTTTCTAATCATCTACCCAAAAGTTATTTTCCATAAACTACACTTTTTAAAAACAGAATAACACCATGCAGTTCTTCATTTTAATTTGAATTAAGCATGTTTTTGTATGATTTCCCATTTTTAATGTATGTCTTCCTCAAATATATATTTCTGTGAAATTTTTCATGTTTGTTTATTTTATTTATATAACATTCAATTTCCATCAAACAGTGTGTGCTTTGGGTACAGTTGTTTTTAAACAGTCATAATTCATATACACTGTATTTGTTTTAGTATTCCTCACAATAATATTGATAACATAATAACAATGACATTTTCTTTATATTTCCTCCTTTCTAACTTCTATTTCTGTTGTCTAGCCATTGATAAAATACAGTTTCTTCTTTATCCTTATTTATTTATTAGTTATTATTGGCATTTATATGCCGCCCACTCCAAAAAGGAGTCAGAGCAGCTAACAATAATCATAAATACTAGAACAATAAAAATATAACAATAAAAGCAGCAATGCAATAAAATGTATAATATCCTAGAAACCATGCATATATACAGACATTACTAATTCTAGGCCTGCCAGAAAAGCCAGGTTTTAACGACTTTCTGGAAGACCGGTAGTGTAGAGATAGTACAGATCTCTGGGGGCAGTTGGTTCCAAAGGGTCGGAGCCACCATAAAAAGGCTCTTCCCTGAGGTTCTGCCAGGCAACATTGTTTGGCAGATGGAACCTGGAGAAGCCTGACCCTGTGGGCCTTTACTGGCAGCAGCGAGGCATGAGGCAGGAGACGGTCCTTCAAAGTGAGTGCTAATCCATCAATTTCTGTGCATTTTAATATTTTAATTACATTCTCGTCTGACAGAATCTCATCATTTTTCCATTTCTTTGTAAATACAATTCTAGCTGTGGTTAGTATATGTAAAACCAGATACATATAGTCCTTTTACCATATTTTTCCTGCAGAATGCCCAAGAATGTCTCTGGTTTCAAGTCTATGTGTTGCATTATCATTTTTTTCCCCAATCATGTATGTATTTTAATTTCATCCAATATTTTTTAGCTTTTGGGAATGTCTACCACATATAGTAATATGATCCAGATCAGGGGTAGATTCCTCCCAGTTCAGACTGGTTTGCCTGAAACAGTAGTGACCCACTGGTGATGTCATCACCGAACCAGATCAGTCGGTGCCGGTCCATGGGCTCTGCCATCTTTCTTTTGATTTTTTTAAATTTCCTTTTGAGCATGCTCAGAAGCTGAATTTTGGCATTGTGCATTCGGTTACTATCTGTTTTTTGTCTTTTTTTTTGTGACACAGAAGGAAACGAACCAGCAGCAAAGTAAATTAGAACCCACCCCTGCTTCCAAGGCCCCCCCATACCCCTTTTGGCTCTCAGGGGACTGCAGGGAGGCTTACTAGGCCCAAAAGCAGTGTGGGGGAGCCTTCAAGGGAGAAAGAAAGAAACCCTCACTGTTTGGGGATTCCCACATGATCTTCTTACATTAATAATTGTGTGTGTGTGTGTCAAGCTGATCCATTCTTTCACCTATGTGAGTACCAAGGCCTGATAATACAATTTCCAGACTGGTAGTCCAAAGCCCCCTCTTTTTTGTTATTGTTTCCTGCAACGTTTTCAAGCCTATCCTAACCAAATGTATCTTGATACTATTTTATTTAATTCTTCAAACTATTTTTCCTCCAATTTTATTAGTATTGTTTGGAATAGATATAGTAGTTTTGGTAAAATGTTCATTTTTATAGTAACTATTCTTCCTGATAATGTCAGTTTCAGATCTTTCCATTTCTCCAGGTCTAGTTTAATTTGTCTCAGCAGTTTCATATAATTATCCTCTTTAGTTGTTGCAGTTTTCTGTTAATTGTATTCCCAAGTACTGTATTTCACTTGTTCAACTTGTCAAGGATTAGTACGATCCTAGGTAATATTCAATTTAAGGTAAAAAGGTAGTGAGTATGCAAAGCAGTTATACTGCTGAGTCATAATGACTAAGCTGCAACCTGATTGGGCTAGAACAGAATAAGAAGCAATGCAACTTTGCAGTGGTGTGGATGTTCTGATTGTTGTGGTTGGTGGGTTAGTGGTGTGATGGATTGGTTTATTGTATTGTGGTTTATAGTTGTAGTAAAGTACTTTCTGTAAATAAAAGTATAAGAGAGATTCTATTTTTGCTACACTGAAGAGAAACTTCTTCAACCAGCTCCTGCTGAATTTTTATTCTTCAGTTCTTGAGTTCCTATCTCACATATTCCTGTGCCTAGCCAGTAGCTTTCAAACACAACTTGGACACAACTATATGTATATTAATACACTCTTTCCTTGTAAGATTTTTAACTAAGATCTTTGTTTTATCTCTATTTATTTTCAACTCTGCTACTTCCCCATATTCTAAGCTAATCAACACCGAATTTCTAAGAATGCCAGATTATCAATGGGCATGTTCTCAGTTTCAAAACATCTGGCTTTTCTTCCTGCTACCAAAGACCTTCTGGAGTTTTTCACAGGAAGGGAAAAAGAAAGGGAGGGAGAAAGAAGAAGGAAAGAAAGAAGGGAGGGAGGAGGAAGAAGAAGAGGGAGGGAGAGAGAGACAAGAAAGAAAGAGAAAGAAAGACAGAGAAATAGAGAAAGAAAAAGGGAAAGGAAGATAGAGGAGAGAGAGAGAAAAATGAAGAGGAAGGAAGCAGCACAAACCCTGCCACTAGATGTGGCTTCAGAAGACACTTTGAAACAGCATAGCAATTTAGGGTTGGAAGGTATCTCGGAGGTCATCTAGTCCAACCCCATGCTGCAGCACGAAGTACCCTGCCTTATCCATCTCCAACATAATATAGATCATTTGAGGTCATTATCTACCTTAGTTAATCTATTCTCCATCTCTTCTACTTTCTTATCTGTTTGCTCTGTCTTTTTTTCCACTTTCTGGATCCATTGTTTATTTTTAGTATACTGTAATTTGCTGGATATTGTCTATTTTATCTTCCATTTTTTGTTCCATCTTTTGCATTCTATCTGACATATCCTCATAATTCTTAGTTATAGCTCCTTTCCGTGATTTCTGTAAAAAATGAATCATATTTTAAATCTCTGACTGAAATGTGTTTAATTATTCATTCTGCAACATGGTGTCTATAGAGTGCTGATTCACTGGACTTGCTGCTGATGGCGCTGCTGATGGGATTTTCCTCCCTGTTTTACTTGAGCTTATATTGCTTGTCATTTTGATCATTTGAAAAAAATCAAATATTTTAAATATAAGGAGTTGGGGAGCCCTTGCAGAGTAGTACCGAGGATTTTAACACATTTTTCGCTGATAAAATCGCCTGGATCCGAGCGGACCTCGACTCCAATTGTGAAACAGAGTCGACTGACAATGAGTCAGTCGAGGTGACTGGGGCTAAACGTTTTTGTCCATCTGTCTGGGAGGAGTTTGACTTGATGACACCTGATGAAGTGGACAAGGCCATTGGAGCTGTGAGTTCCGCCACCTGTCTACTGGATCCGTGTCCCTCTTGGCTGGTTTTGGCCAGTCGAGGGGTGACACGGAGCTGGGTCCAGGAGATTGTCAATGCCTCCTTGGGGAGGGGGTCCTTTCCGCCCCTTTATAAGGAGGCGGTTTTGCGCCCCCTCCTCAAGAAGCCTTCCCTGGACCCAGCCGTGCTTAATAACTACCGTCCAGTCTCCAACCTTCCCTTCATGGGGAAGGTTGTTGAGAAGGTGGTGGCACTTCAACTCCAGCGGTCCTTGGATGAAGCCGATTATCTAGGTCCTCAGCAGTCTGGATTCAGGCCCGGCTACAGCACGAAAACTGCTTTGGTCGCGTTGATGGATGATCTCTGGCGGGCCCGGGACAGGGGCCTGTCCTCTGTCCTGGTGCTCCTTGACCTCTCAGCAGCTTTCGATACCATTGACCATGGTATCCTTCTGGGCCGGCTGGAGAGGTTGGGAGTGGGAGGCACTGTTCTTCAGTGGTTCTCCTCCTACCTCTCCGGTCGGTCGCAGTCGGTGTTAGTGGGGGGTCAGAGGTCGACCCCGAGGTTTCTCCCTTGTGGGGTGCCTCAGGGGTCGGTCCTCTCCCCCCTGCTATTTAATATCTACATGAAACCGCTGGGCGACATCATCCAAGGGCATGGGGTGAGGTATCATCAATATGCCGATGATACCCAGTTGTACATCTCCACCCTATGTCCAGTCAACGAAGCAGTGGAAGTGATGTGCCGGTGCCTGGAGGCTGTTGGGGCCTGGATGGGTGTCAACAAACTCAAGCTCAACCCAGACAAGATGGTGTGGCTGTGGGTTTTGCCTTCCAAGGACAATTCTATCTGTCCGTCCATTACCCTGGGGGGGGAATTATTGACCCCCTCAGAGAGGGTCCGCAACTTGGGCGTCCTCCTCGATCCACAGCTCACATTAGAAAAACACCTTTCAGCTGTGGCAAGGGGGGCGTTTGCCCAGGTTCACCTGGTGCACCAGTTGCGGCCCTATTTGGACCGGGAGTCATTGCTCACAGTCACTCATGCACTCATCACCTCGAGGCTCGACTACTGTAACGCTCTCTACATGGGGCTACCTTTGAAAAGTGTTCGGAAACTTCAGATCGTGCAGCATGCAGCTGCGAGAGCAATTATGAGCTTCTCCAAGTATGCCCATATCACTCCAACACTCCGCAGTCTGCATTGGTTGCCGATCAGTTTCCGGTCACAATTCAAAGTGTTGGTTATGACCTATAAAGCCCTTCATGGCACCGGACCAGAATATCTTTGGGACCGCCTCCTGCCGCACGAATCCCAGCGACCGGTTAGGTCCCACAGAGTTGGCCTTCTCCAGGTCCCGTCGACTAAACAATGTCGTCTGGCGGGACCCAGGGGAAGAGCCTTCTCTGTGGGGGGGGCGACCCTCTGGAACCAGCTCCCCCCTGAGATTAGGATTGCCCCCACCCTCCCTGCCTTTCGTAAACTCCTTAAGACCCACCTCTGCCGTCAGGCATGGGGGAACTAAAACACCTCCCCCTTGCCCATGTTGTTTGTTGATTGATTGACTGTGTGGCTGTTTTTTATATATACTGTTTTTATGAGATTACTAATTTTAAATTGTAATTAGATTGGTGGGCATTGGATTTGGTATTATGTACTGTGCTGTTTTTTTATTATTGTTGTGAGCCGCCCCGAGTTTGCGGAGAGGGGCGGCATATAAATCCAATAAATCTAATCTAATCTATTTAACAAAAACAACCCATCAGTAACTCAACAATCATTAACATTGTAAATCAAACACAGTGATACTCCACTATATCCAACTTATAAGATATATGTGATACAGTCCAACAATCTTCTTTCTTTATCCCAGTTCTTATTTCAAGCCTCAAATCACTTCTTGCTTTTATGTACTGTATTTCACATGTCCAAAAAATCCATAATCCAAGTTCTCTTCAACAAGATTTGTTTTCTTTCTTCTTTTTTAATAATTTATATATTATAGTCCATAAAGTTATGAGTTATAATCCACGAAGGATCACATAATCCACGAGGAGTCACCAAATTGTAATCCACAAAAGTCCACCAAGACCCCAAAATTATATCCAACAAGTTATAAATCCCCAAGGAGAAAATTTAAAGGCTGAAGTATAAAAATCTCTATCTTATAAGCAACCTCTATTATTTCCCAGTTCCAGTTGCTAAATTGCTAAAAATCTATATCCAGTCAAGGAACTACAATGTTTACAATTTACACTGTTTGCACTCTCTTTCTCTATAATTCTCTCTATGAATAATTCCCAGGTGCAGGCAGCTTGTCTAAGTCTTGTGACAAGCTTGTAACAATGTTTTCCAATAAGCTGCCCAAGGTCAATTATTGTTCATACTTCTTTTTCTTCTGTTTCTCCACTTTCCCTGTTGCTTTTTTCTGGCCAGTAGATGTCACTGTTGCTCTAATTCTCTTCTGCTCCTCCTTTAACTTTCTTTCACATACTGCCTTTAAAGGTTCCAGAGCCCATGTTTTATATCCCAAATAAAGTTTTAGTTCAGCTGTAGCCAATTAATATAATCCTTAGGTTAACCAATCATTTTCCTCTTAACATTATATCTTCAAATTTTGCAAATACTGTAGTTTAATGTTCTTGTTTGGATCTATTTCAGCTTTATGCTTATTTGCCACTATTTCAAGGGGTGGGAGGTCAACAAAACTACCTCCTTCTTTTTCAGCCCCACTATCACTCAGCCAGTTTTAAAAAGGGCAATTTTGACACAAGTTAGAAAATTCTCACCCAGCCACCACACTGTTCTTTTTCAATCTTTCCTCATTCTTCTCTGTTCAGGCTGTCTGTCATAGCCTTGGATGGCTCGCGATGGCCGTCTTTTCCTCCCTGCTGGATAGAGGGATTCCCCTGGATCAAAGAAGGAGTTAGTGATCTCCTTGTGATCAACAAGGGTCTCTTCTCTTCTTCACCACCCCTCCATGTTTGCTTAGATCCCTTAGAACCTTCTGGAAGGAGAATTCGGCAAACTTCCATAGAGCCCTATAGAAGAGTCATCGTATCGCTGTGATGTCAGCTCCATCTCCATTTTTTTAAAAAAGTACCAATTCCTGCTAAGGTGCACGTTTTGTGGGATCCTTTTTTATCTTATTAAAATTTGAATGTATGTTTGTCATCAGGGATTTTTTTTAACATTTTTTATATTTTTACATTTTTACATAGATATATATAGTTCTTTTTGCCAAAACATTTCTGTTTTGTTAAAGAGGCAGCTTTTATCCAAATGTACTTAAAATTTAGGTTTCTAATGCTGTTGTGGAGATATTACAGTGATCCCTCTATTATCGCGAGGGTTCCGTTCCAAAACCCCTCGCGATAATCGATTTTTCGCGATGTAGGGTTGCGGAAGTAAAAACACCATCTGCGCATGCGCGCCCTTTTTTCTATGGCCGCACATGCGTAGATGGTGGAGTTTGCGTTCCCCGCCGCCCACGCAAAGGGGAAACCCCAATTCGGCTCCTCGCTGCTGCTGCGCTACCGAGCAGATCAGCTGCTGGGCGGCCGAAGGAACCTTCCCTGGGTCTTCCCCCTCTTGCTGGCGGGCGAGCGGCGGGCATCAGCGAGGAGCCGGGGTTTCCCCTTTGCGTGGGTGGCCGGGAAGACCCAGGTTGGGGGTTCGGGGGGGGTGCTGGGAAGCCCCCCAGGCCGGCTGCGACCTTTTAAAACAGCCGCGCCGCTTCCCAGCTGAGTCCCGAAGCCAAACCCGGAAGTGGTTTTTTTTTTTTTAAATTAATTTTTTTTAAAAATCGCGATATAGCGTTTCGCGAAGATCGAGATCGCGAAACTCGAGGGATCACTGTACATAGTTTTCCATCATAATATCCAGAATTTGTTGTGTCATATTGTTCATGTTGAGTCCCACTTAATACCCAGCCATGGCTGGTCAGAGATGAAGAATAGAATGGAATGGAACAGAACAGAATAGAATAGAATTCTTTATTGGCTAAGTGTGATTGGGCACACAAGGAATTTGTCTTGGTGCATATGCTCTCAGTGTACATAAAGATATATTTGTCAAGAATTATGTGGTACAACACTTAATGATAGTCATAGGGGTCAAATAAGCAATGAAGAAACAATCAATATTAATAAAAAATTTAGGATACAAGCAACAAGTTACTGGCACAGGACAATGACCTTGAATTGTCTTCCTACCTGTTTGTTGAAGCTCAATCTGGGAAGAAAGAGTGTCACCTGAGTTTCAGCAAACATTGTGTACTTGGGAATATGATGTCTGTTTTATACAGTAAATTGTGGGGCTGTGCAAGTGTTTTTAAAAAATTGCATCACAAAACACAAAAGCACTTTAAAGATCATTAAAGCAACTGCATCTTTGTTCCAGATTTGCATGTTGCTGCTTCCAGATGTATCTATATGCAAAGCAAAGGGACTGCTTTAATGATTTAATCCTTTTAATAAAGGGTTCATTTGGGCAGATGTGAACATTGCTTTCTCCCATCCTCAAGGCAGGTTGAAAGTATATTGGTATTTAAAATATGGTCTTCATAGTATTGCTCTTACCATGTTAAGTATAAGCTGCCATCATCTAATGAGGTAGTTACTGATGCTGCTATTCGGGGCTGTGAAAGTGCTTTTATGCCTCAGTTGTACAAAAACAGACTGTGTAGAAAAACAGACTTGGTATCAATCACCAGATGGCAACATGTTGAATGACTGAAACTAATTCTCATACTGCAGCCACTATGACCCTGCTCACCCTTCCTTTCCATTATGCCAGCTCTTGGTGATGCAGGAATACAAACAGGATCCAAACCCATAAGTAATTAATACTAGTACATTTATTATAAGGTTACAGCACCAGAATCCGAGAACCCAGATGATTGAGGGCAATATGCTGACTTTGTAAACCGCTTGAAAGCACTGTGAAACAGTATATAAGATTTAAGTGCTATTGTTGTCTTGAAAACTTGAAGGCACTCCTCTATTCTCCTATCTCTCCAGAGAATTAGGGAATCCCCTGAAATACTTTCTCCACTTTCCCACTCCTTTGGACTTTGGTCTTTTTTTATCACAGTTGCCTAGGCAGCAGCTCTTCATTCTGTCTCCGAAAATTATTTTCCCAGCCTATTGTAACACGGCTACTTTTGATGGAGACAACTAAGTCAAGGAAACCTTACCCAAAGGCAGAAGCCAAATCTGAAGGCCTTTGCTTTATTTATACAGTCAATACCCTGTTTCCCCCATAATAAGACATACCCTGATAATAAACCTAATTGGGCTTTTGATTGCATGGCAATAAGGCCAAGTGCTTATTTCAGGGTTCAAAAAAAATATAAGACAGGGTCTTATTTTGGGAGAAACATGGTACATGAGAGGCACAATAGTTTTGGGGGGAAAACTTATCAGGCAAGGTTCCACTTTCTCCAGCAGCCAAAGCAATAGCAACTATGGAGGAACAGACTATCACAGCTGGCTGTGAAAAGGTGGTTGAAGCCCAAGAGATTGCTGCTCCACCAAAGATGGAGGGAAGAGAATGAGAAAAAAAATCTCTTGTGTAAATATTCTTTTGGACCAAAGATTTCTCTTGTGTCAAAAAGAATATTTACGAAAGAGATTTCCCCCCCCTCATTCTCTTTCCTTCTGCTTTTCATGGCACTCTTAAAATATTTGCCCAGTTTTAGTAAATCATAGCATTTCCTTGCCTCTGTTGGATGTAGATTAAAAAATATGGGATTAATCTGGTCTACTAAAACTTGCACATAAGAACAAGTTTCTAAATAGTTAGCTTCCTTTATCACTGGTCCTCAATAGCCGCTTGCATTCCATGTGGCTATACAATTATAAGAGAAAGAGCCTTTCCCTAGAATTGTCATGTTTCTCAAATGGGTGCCCTTGAAATGATTTCTTGGGGCAGTACCTCTGCAGGGAGTCTCAATATGTAGTGTCACTAACACAATGGTCTTCTGCCCCATGCAGAGAGACCTTGGCAGCACTGATTGGCTTGCTGGCTAGGAATGTGCTACAGTAGTGTAAAGACTCTCCATGAGCTATGTTGTCTTCCATCATAAAGAATCCATATGGCATCTTCATTTAATGGAAAAATTCTTTTGTGAAAGCCTTTCCCGCAGCCTTAGCAGTGGCCTGTTACATGCAGGCTGACAAAGGCTACAGAAGTCAGTGTTCTCTTTGACAAATGTGCAAGAAGCAAGTCAGAGTCCCTGCTCTGGATTATTTAAGAAGCTTGGATACAAGGTCTGTGATCTCAAGGCTTAGCAATAAGATCAGGTATGGAGGTTTACCTTTTGGGAGAAAAGAAACGGATCTTGTGAATCAATCTCCAGCTTAGTGGCTGGTGAATAGCATCTTCAAATCAACATTCTGTTTGGAATATTCTAGGACTGCTCAAGTGGCTTGTGGAATAGCTACTTAAATGGAAGGCGTTAATAATTCTGGTTTTTTTCCCTTGCTAAGATATATCTTTATTTTCTCCTACCTAGGGGAATACACTATAATGAGGGCGCATTTTCATCTGAAAAGGAAGATTGGTTATTTTGTCATCCAGACTTACCTTCCCTGCATTATGACAGTAATCTTATCACAAGTATCATTTTGGTTAAATAGAGAATCTGTCCCTGCTCGAACAGTCTTTGGTAAGTACTCTCCTTCATCCTTAAAAGATCCTTTATTCTGGGATTTCCAAATCTAATTTCCTTTGCAAGAGAATGCAGGGGGAATCTCTCAAGAAAGTGGCAATGCTTAATTCTTCCTGACAGTAAATTCCCCCTGCACCTATACCCAATCCAAGCACTTTATCACTTCTTTCTTCTCCCTCCTCCAAGGAAGATACAAAATAAAAAGTAATTTTAGGTACTGTGAACCAATTCATGTTTGGTACTTTATCCACTTTTCTTTTTCTTTAAAAAAATTGAAGCTTAGAACAACCTAGGTGTTGCAGAATAGAATAGAATTGAGTATTGCTGGAGAGCCAGTAGAAAGGTAGCCTATATCAATTAGTTTATGGTCTGATGGTTTCCTGAGAAACCCAGCTACCAATAAGACCAAATTCCAATTGGTATACAATTTAACAACCAGAACTGTCAGCCAGATGGCAGATAGGAAACACAATCTGATGAGCTAATTCTACTTTATTGTAAGGCTACCTTAACAGAACCTTGTAAGTCTGAAAGTACAATTCCTCTCCCATTTCCTTACACCCGAGAAATTAGTGAGGGTCTCTTCTGAGTTTCCCCCACGTACACTATCCACCTGAGGTATATGCTGTCATTCCCACATACTATTACAGGAGTAATAATTCAACATTCAATTATGCAAGGTTATTTACTTATTTATTTATTTTATTTTATTTATTTGCATTTATATGCCGCTCACTCCCAAACAGACTGTGAGCGGCCAACAACAGTTATAAATACAATACAAGTAAAAGAGCAAGTAATCTCCTCCCCTCTGTAGTCTCTTTTGTCCAGTTAACTGTCTACAGATCACCTGGGTCAGTCTTTTCCAGGTAAGTGCCCTCCAGTTATATTGGAGCATATAGCAGTATTTCCAGTTTCTTTTTCCCATGTGACTGCACCTATTTAGATATAATACGCTGCCTCTTCTTAGATACTTTAAGCAAGCCATCTAATCCTTCCTGGAGATAGGTTAGTATGGAATAGCAAGCATAAGAAACAGACAGTGTACACACTTAAAGCTATTTTTATTACAGTATACCGTGTTGCCCCGAAAGTAAGACAGTGTCTTACTTTCTTTTTACCCCCCAAAGCCCCACTACGTCTTACTTTCGGGGTATGTGTTACATTGGAAAAAAATTGAAAGGGTCGCGTTCCCGAAGGCATCTCCCCAGAGTCCAGAAGGGCAGCCGCGGGACAGGAGCCTCGTGAGCCCTTTTCCAAGTTCAACCTCAGGGCTCCAAGCGGCGTGCACGCGTGGAGCCACAGACGCGTGTCGGGGAAGCGTGTGACTGGAGGGGAGGAGCCGCTCTGCGCAGTTGGGCAGCCCCACCTGCCTGCCGGAAAGGAGGCGGGCGAAGGAGGGCGCAGCTCCGGCCGCTTGCCTTGGAGCTGGTCGGCCTCGCTGGCCGCTTGCAGCCGAGCCTCGTCAGGACTCGGTTGCTGGGACGAGCGCCTTCGCTGCAAGCCGCCGCCTGCTCGGCTCGCTTCGGACCAGCGCCGTCCTTCGCTTTGCCAAGCCGGGGAAGAGGCGGTGGCGCCGCGCCGAAGGCGAGGGGCGCACGGGGAGCTTGGAAGCAACGTCATCGGGCTCCCCCACCCGGCAATACCCCCGTGTTTCCCCGAAAGTAAGACATATGTCTTACTTTCAGGGTACGGCTATGTCTTACAATCGGGGGTGTCTTACTATCGGGGAAACAGGGTAGTAATAGCAGTAGATAGTAATACTCTCATGTCTGAGTATGTTTCTCTCCTCCTTTGCTTTATCTTCATGTTTATTACAGAGGAGTATGTCTGGGGGGGGGGGGGTGTTCAAATTAGTTTCTTGGAATTGACTTAAATCATGTGTGTTGTCTTGATAGTGGATCTTTCCACTGTCTTTCAAGGTTATTCCCTGCGCTACCTGCAAATTCACTTTAAAAGTGAGCCATCTGAAAAAGTTTTACACATTACACATTTTAAGTAACAGTGAAGCAAGGTGGTTTATTGGCTTAATGACACTGGAGATGGTCTTTACTCCAGTGGTTCAAGTCTTAGCACTCGTGGTGGGGTGAGCCCACCTAGCAATTTGAAAGAATTTTCTATGTGAATAGATAAATAGGTTACCACTTCAGTTGGAAAACAAGTCGGCGCTCCACGCAGACAGTTAGAATCCCATCATCTCTGGATCTTCCCAGTTGTGATTCTGTGGCTTTGGTGAAGAAAGAAGCTCCTGGATAACATTGCAGGAAAGCTGCTTGTCTTTCTTTCTTGTGCAAAATGTGATGCACTTTGGAAAGCACGTGAGTGTGAACCAGACAGGGCTAACTGGTAGTTAGGCAGCCAAACTACTACTCTGTATTAGTTAGACATCGCCATATGCTAAATAAATAATAAATAAATTCATTAAGTAACTTATGTCTTTCTCTCTTTCTCTTTTTTAAAGGTGTGACTACAGTTCTTACAATGACGACTTTAAGCATCAGTGCCCGTAACTCTCTACCCAAAGTGGCTTATGCTACTGCGATGGATTGGTTTATCGCTGTGTGCTACGCCTTTGTCTTTTCTGCCCTGATTGAATTTGCCACAGTCAATTATTTTACCAAAAGAAGCTGGGCCTGGGATGGCAAAAAAGCTTTGGAGGCAGCAAAAAAGAAGGTGACTAATTACGCAACTTCTTGAAGAAGTAAATTAATAAATATCGGGAGGGGGGGGGAGATGTCACAAATTTTCTAGACTTCCTGATTGGGTTTTTTTCCTCCATAACCTGTGGGTATTTACATTCTTCTAATGCCTCTTTCTCAGTTATGAGTTGTCCTCATTATTATATAATGCAATTAACTAAACATATCTGCTATACTTAATGCTTCCACTTTGGCTACTAGTAACAGATGTATATTTACATATATACCATAAACCATAAGAAGTAAAGAGTTAAAACAAAACAGGCCGTACAGTTGCAAGAAAAGTCCTTAAAGGATTTTATGATAGGCACACACAATCCTTTGGAAAAGAAAAAACAGGAAGACAAAAGCAAGGGAAAAGTGAAGTTCTTATGGAGTTGAGGACTAAGAGACTCAACCCAAATGTTTAATAAGAGCAATAGAAGCTGCAGTAGCATAACAGATGCTCTGGAAGAAGGTTCCATGCTTAATGGATGATGAGAAATAACTTTCTTTATTCTTTCTGGATTTAAATGCTAAGGTAAATCATTCACCCCCAACCTGATTCTCAAAAAGAATTTAACTGTGTATTAAGAGGCTCCTTTAGATGTAATTAGAATGGTGATGCTTCCATCACTACTCCTCCATGTAAAAATGATGTCTTTATGAAACTATTCTTAAAGGCTGAGCCACATCATGCTTGCAGAATGGGAAAAAAAATTATTCTATTTTTCAGAGTATAAGATGCAATTTTTTTACCCACCCACTCCAAAAGAGGGTGAAAATGTGGGCGCGTCTTATACACTGAATGTAGCCCCACCCTTTGGCCTCTGTCTCTCAGCAATTTACCTCCTTGCAGCAAACAGTGCAGAGCCTGATTAGCACAAGCAACTGGTTTTCAACCTCCCGACCCACAGCTGATTTATTTTCTTGTACTAATGAGACTGTTGAAACTAGATGCAAGGAGGTAAATCAATAATTAGAATAGAATAGAATAGAATTTTTATTGGCCAAGTGTGATTGGACACACAAGGAATTTGTCTTGGTGCATATGCTCTCAACGTACATAAAATAAAATATACATTTGTCAAGAATCATGTGGTACAACACTTAATGATTGTCATAGGGGTCAAATAAGCAATGAAGAAGCAATATTAATAAAAATCTTAGGATATACGCAACAAGTTACAGTCATACAGTCAACATGGGAGGAAATGGGTGATAGGAATGATGAGAAAAACTAGTAGAATAGAAGTGCAGATTTAGTAGAAAGTCTGACAGTTTTGAGGGAATTATTTGTTTAGTAGAGTGATGGCGTTCGGGAAAAAACTGTTCTTGTGTCTAGTTGTCTATTATATAGAATGGTCAAAATATTAGACTTATTTTTAAAGACTGTTTTATTATTGTTCTAGACAACTGAACAAAATTAAGAAGCCTTTTAAAATAAATGCTTGATCTAAAGAGGCGCAGCACTATTGTATCTTCTTTTAAACAGCAGAGAATAATGTATACTTCCAGAAACCCACATCAATTTTAAAGATCTGTAAAAGTATACTCTGAAATGTAACAGTGCCCTGTTTTAGTATTAAGATAAGGCAGCTTAGTTAAACCCTGGCTTAGTCATGTTTGGAGTGGGTCTATTTAAATAATTGGGAGGAGTTAGTGTGGCTACATTAAAGAAAACTTTCTGGAATTACATTGCACCTATGTTTTTGCTGTTTCTATGGGTCAGGCACACATGCATCTCTGCTGTTTGCTGGGAGGCAGAGGCAGATTTTTTCTCCTTGTTTTTCTCCCCCCCAAAAAAGGTTAATCTTATACTCCGGTGCATCTTATACTCTGAAAAATACAGTACCCATTTAATAAACTAGTTTGCTGTAAATGACAGTGATAATAATCCAATGAATATTCTGTTATACATAGTATAACCAGAGATTGTGGAGACTGTGTATAAAATGTCATTTTTAATGACCCAAGCATTTCTTTTTTTTTAAAAAAAATAAGTTTTCCAATGTTGTTGTTGCATTTGTGTGTGTTTCAGAAAAAAGAACGTGAATTAATGGCAAATAAAGCCATAAACAGCTATGCTGCTGGAAAGATGACACCCACGTTAAGCATACCAAAGGACTCTACCCCTTCAGTCATCTCCAACTCTGTTTCTTCTCCAGCCATACCCATTGAGAAACCAGCTGAAAACAAAAAGACGTATAACAGCATCAGTAAGATTGACAAAATGTCTCGAATAGTTTTCCCGGTCTTGTTTGGAACATTCAATTTAGTTTATTGGGCCACATATTTGAACAGGGAACCTGTTATTAAAGGTGCTGCTTCTTCAAAATAAACAGAAGGACTTCCAGATCAAGTGTTAGCCATACTTGCAAAAACAAATGCTACCAAGGAGAATTTGAGGTTCCAAAAGATTTTTGACCTTTGGGCAATATTCTTCAGGAAGTTTTTGCATGTTTAACAATATGTACAAAATTATTCTTGCCTTGATTATTTCTACATGTAACCTCAGATGTTTGTGACAATGACAAAAATGGCAGCAGACACTAATCTTTTTAGGACAACAGAAGACTTGGAACATAGTTTCTATGCTGCTGGGTATCCTGCATTGATAGTTTACAAATGAAATAGGGTATATTTTTTAAACTGTTTGGGCATATAACATATCTGCCATTTTTTTATATTTCGAATGTACATTCATGCACATAGTGGGACTGTGAACTTTGCAACCTGCGGAGGTATTCTTACAGCTGGAACACTCTAGCTCATAGTCATGCTGAATGCACATGAAGTGGATTAACAGCACCTCTTAAGAGCACACGCCCACAAGCAACTTTTGGCAGACCATTGAAGTCTATACTCCTCCCCTGATAACTTGGATGTGTGGAACAAACATCGCTGTAGTGTCACAGGCACAGATTTTTTTTTGCCTCTGAGTGCCGCATTTTTTATGAAGGTCATCTACACTTTGAAATACAAGTCTCTGAAAACTGGACTTATTTTCCAACCTATTATCTGTCCTCAGCTTTGATATGTGGTAGCAGTGCTCGGTGTGTAAAACTGTCTAACACTTAATACTGGTGAGAACTGCTAAATATTACTGGTGCCCGTGACATACATACCATAGGGGACCCGTACCCTGTGATGGCTGCCATGGGTAAGACTTTTCTAGATAAGGTCGTAAAATGCATAATATTCAGCAGTGTACAGGAATTGGCCCTTCCTTTCTTTGCATTGTAAAACTTGTGCAGGTTTTGTTGAACCAGGTGTAGCGCTTTGTATCGGTATATCAGCCACATTCTCTTGATTCTGGTCCATGACTTAGAATTTGAACTGAGTGACTTTCTGCAAATCAAGTGGCTCCCTCCTTAGTGGCTTCATAGTCCCAGAAGGCTCAGGTAACTTCAAAACCTAGGACTTTGAAATAGTAATGGCCTAAATGCACTGTTGTGCCTGAAATGCAAGGTAAAGACACTGAAAGCTACTCTCCCATCTGCCCACCTGGACCGGTTAGTTCAAGCAGACTTCTTCACTTCTATGATACGGCCAGTCCTGGCAATAACACTGTGGTTGCCTTCTCCAGACACCACTCTCGATTCAACCATTTCCACAATCCTTTCTTTGCCATTCTAAGTCTACACTTAACAACTGCCCCATGGCTACCCAATCTAGGCCATCTCAGGTTTTACAATAAGCCACAACAGTGACCATAACAGAGGTTAGTTATGTAGCAGATTTAGCTGCATCATTTGACTATGAAATGCTTGCAATGAAATGATATTATTTCCAATATATTTATGGTATTATTTATTGGCCTACCTAAGAATTGCTACTCTTTTTTGTTAGTAATTAAACTATAGCACCTTCCAAAAGTGCAACATGTCACAGTCGACGTGAAAAATTAATATAAAAGTATTTATCAGTCCCTTGGTAATAAAAGGTTACTGCAATGATATTGCTTGCATTGTAGCAAGCCAAAAGAAGAGCAAGTTGACTACCTATAACTTTAAGTATGGCTAATGTAGAGAAAAGAGGGATTGAAAGAATGAACACTGGAATACTGGAATTGAGGGGCTGCCATATTCAGTATTTCAGGGGCTGCCACAAAGAAGAGGAGATAACTTATTTTCTGAAGCACCAGAGAGCAGGACAAGAAGCAATGGATGTAAACTAATCAAGGAGAGAAGCAACTGGAATTAAGGAGAAACCTCCTAAAAAGTGAGAACAATTAACCAGAGGAATGGCTTGCCTTCAGATATTGTGGGTGCTTCATTACTGGAGGTTTTTAAGAAGAGCCTGGACAGCCATTTATCTGAAATGGTATATGGTCTGCTCGGTATAGAGTCTGCTGCTTGAGCAAGGGATTGGACTATAAGACCTCCAAGGTCCCTTCCAATTCTATTCTGAGTTGAATTGAAACTTACAGATGTACTACACTTTCAAAGTTTGGCACACAAAGGAATATTTATTTATTTAACTTGATATAATTCTCCTCATCCCAAATTATAGTTTTAAAAATGAATACAAAACAGCATGAATTACAACAATGTTGAACCAGTTTACCAGTTTACCAATATACCAAAATTGCCCACAGAGTCTGAATCTTTCTAGCACATAAGAACAAAATCATTACTCATTAAAACCTTGGAAGTTTCCAAAAGTTTGATTTTCCTGCATAAAGGAGGGGGGGAAATGTGCTCTACAAACTATATATCAGTTAGAATTGCCTAAATTGATGGATCTCTGCATAGAGGTAGGTTAAAATTGTTTTACCTGGATAGTGGGTTGGTAATAAATCATGCAGAGAGAAAATATATTGTCACCTTTAATGACAGTGGGAGGGCAATTTGGTTTAGAGTTTAAGACACTACTTGACTAGAAACCAAGGGGCTGTGAGTTTTGTCTTGCCTTAGGCAAGAAGCTGATTGGTGATTTTAAGGCAGTCTCTCTCTCTCAGCCCTAAGAAGCAGGCAATGGAAATTCACTTCCAAAGTTTTTCCAAGAAAACTGCAGGGACTTGTCCAGGCAGTTACCAGGAATCAATTTTGGATTCAAAAGCGTGCGTGTGTGTGTTCATGCATGCATGCATACACACAAAGACAATAGATTACATAGACTTCATAATAAAATGTGCATGAACCACTTTTTTTTTTTTTGCCTTTTACTGCATTTCAGTGACACTTGGCAGGGTGTGACATCTTTCATTGATGCCATTGTCCTGGGCTCACAGTCACTGTGAGAACAGGCATTTTGATATCCATGGAGCTGTTTTAAAATGCACTTGCTAATACTCTGCTCACTGATACTTGAATTTTAAGGCCATTACTTACATGCCCATTAGGAAAATGAGGAATTTTACCTTTCAGGGAAATACAAACTTTGATTCAAATTTAACCTGCTTCCTGGCTTCTTAATCATCACTGCTCCTAAACAGTCATATATTGCATGAGATTACATTTTAAAAGTAGACTAGAACAATACCCAGTTTAATTCTCCATTTTTATAAGAAAAACATAAACATTTTTAGAACATTTCTCTCTAGTATTCAGACAAAATCCTTCTACAGTATTTCTACTATAATAAAGACAAAGAAATGAAGTTCCATTTCAAAACTGTTTCAATCAACTTCACCAGTATTCGGTTTGGTACCATGCCTTTTGGATAACTTATATTTCCAATTTTATTTACTTTGTGAATGATTAACATGCAGTCCTATGCATGTATGCCTGGGATTAAATCCCAATGAGATCCATAGGACTTCTGAGAAAATGTGGAGATTACTTTGGAAAGCTGCAGTCCTATGTACACTGAGTTGGAAGAGAACACAACATAACATGTATTTTTGTGTAACTATGCCTAGTACCAGGCTGCGTATGTAATTTGAGTTTACTTCAGTGGGTTGTTTCTTTTCTCCTGCATAGAAACATTGCTTCAGAAGCTTTTGTAATTTTATCTTACTGTTTAAATTAAAAAAAAAGAAAAGAAAGAAAAATACTGTTTAATGTCATCTTTTCTCAAGTTTGTTTGTCAGAGCGACAAGTAGGACCTACCAAAAATGTTGTAAAGTAAAATATTCAAGTCTAGTTTTCCATCTCTTTTCAGGAGTCCATTCATGAGAACTGAATGCTCTTAATTCAGATTGGAAGTATTTTCATTCCTAGTGCAGTTTTGGAGGTCTTTTCACTCCCCACCCCAAATTTATTATATTTCAGGAAGTTCTGGTAACGTATTTCACTATATTTGCCTGTTAATATCACCTTGTGCTAGATAGTGATATTCTCCACTGCATCTGGAAGGAGAGTCCAACATGGGTATTTAACCAATCCTATTGGTAGAGACTGAGTAAAAAATTAGCATAATAATAGGTACCGCCCCCTTGCAGTCCCCCATGAGCTCAGTTTTAAAAACTCAGTCCCAGAGTAGAGACATACTGAGTTTTACTTAAAGAAATTTGACTGTTGTTTACCAGTTTAATCTTGTTTCTTTTGTCTCCTTACAGATTTGATCAGCGTTGGAGGAAGGGGTCTCTGTCCTCCGCGGACAACACCCCCAACGATCTCCTTAGGGGCTGCTTCCCCCCGAGGGAACTGCCCCCAAGAGGAGCACCTCAGCCCGGAGTCCCTGGCCCCAGCGGTCAAACAAGGGCTGCGAGCCGAAGGTGGGGGGGGCTGCCCCCCCCCACTGGGAGGCTCGAGGAGGACAAATGTCCCCGGAGGGATTTTCGAACAGCGCCGGAGCCCGGATCAGCTGTTAAGCGGCGAGAGGGAAAAGCCGCGGAGGCTACCACCACCGCCGCCAGAGCTAAAATCGCCGCGGCTGGCCTGTGAGAGGTCCATCGAGGACCGGACGACCGAGAACGGGCTGGGTGAGCCCGAATAGGCGACGAAAGCGGGGGGGTAAGCGCAAAAAGCCCGCGAAAACGCTGGGCAGCGCCATTTTGGAAAGACCCCCCCACGGAGCGCAAAGGCGCCAACCGGAAGGGCTTCCGGCAGCTGAGAGGCGCAAATTGGGCTTCGGCCCTACTGCGCAACCGCAAGGGCGAGACCAGCAGCAGCAGCCATTTTTACTATTAGTGACGAAGCTGCTGAGAGGCAATTTCCCGGGCAATTCATCTGATACAACCACCGGAGCTGTGAGTACAATGGATGACAAGCCAGTGCCGAGAAAGCCAGCTCCCCAGTGGTGAGCAAGGAAAAGGCTAAGGGGAAGGATAAGGAGAGGTCAAAGCCCTCCCAGTCTCCTGCTTCGGTGGCCTCGTTGAAAGAGGCAGAAAAGCGCATAAAAGCGCTGGAGAAGAAATTGGAGGCAGCATTACACCCCTCCCCCTCGCCAGTACCATTGGCTCAGAGGCAGGCAACCATACCTGAACCTATGACTCCACAGTCAGCCTTTGGACACATGGGGCCCCTTCAGGAGGGTGACTGGTCCCCAGAAGGGCAGTTCATGACATTGCCACAGGCCCCATCTCCAGCATTGTCCTGGACTAGACCTGAACCTTCAGGGCCTCCAAGAAGGGGCGCCCAGGCACCTTCGGCTAGGTTTACCCCTACAGCGGCTGGGCTGCGATCCCAGACTGGTTCATGGCAACACATGCCTCCAGATCTACAGGAGATGTTCGCGAATGTCTATGCTCAAGGAGTGAATGCCGGGGCAGGTCAGCATGTGAACCGTCCACAGACTCAAGCAAGAAACCTTTGGCCAGTACCGCCCCCCTCGGGCTTGGGGTCTCTTTCAGAGGATCCGGATTTTGCCGAGGACAGTGACAAAGAGTACGAGTTCTCAGTGGCTGGCCTGTTTAAACCTACACTGTTTCGGACCCTACTTTTCAAAGCAAAGCAGGTAATGGACCTGCAGGGAGCTGCCAAGACACCTGAAGCAGAGACCGGCAAGACATCGGCTTCCCTTTTAAGAGAACCCCAACCCGAGTCGGACCACATCCCAGCCTCGCACATTTTTGTTGAGGGAGTTAAAAAGCCCTGGCAGCACCCCGCAGCGGCCCAGGGGCCTTCGAATTTGGAGCGAAAGTTCTACACATTCGACGAGGAGGTGGAAAAACTTTTGGAGATTCCCCCCATTGACCAGCCGGTAGTCACGCTGGTTTCTAGTGCCCTGGTACCGTCAGAGACGGGGGAAAGCTTGAAACCAGAGGACAGGAAGGCGGAAACCCTATTGCGCAAGACCCACCAGATGGCGGGCTGGGGTTTCCGAGCAGCTGCCGCGGCCTCCTTCTTCAACAGGGCCTCTATCATGTGGCTCCAGGAACTGCATTCACGCCTCGGCCCGGAGGAGGCCAGACTTCGCCAGGATATCAGTAAACTGCAGGCCGCAGCTGAGTTTTCTGCCGATGCCACCCTACACGCAGCTAAGTTTGCCAGTAGAGGCATGGCTACTACACTGCCGTCACGCCGACTGTTGTGGCTAAGAAATTGGCCAGCGGACTTGAAATCAAAATGGCGCCTGGCATCAGCCCCGCTGCAGGGATCAATGCTCTTCGGCGACATTCTGGATAAAGTCCTCATTGAGGACAAGGACAAGAGGAAGGTCCTCCGTAAGTCCAATAGACGCCAGGACCGTCGCTTTACTCCCTACACTAGACGTCAGAAACCACGTTGGGATTCTTCTACCGGACAGGGACAGGCGCAGAGAGGTTTTCACCAGAACCAATATTCCCAACAATCGTTCAGGAGTGATCGCGGATCCTATCAGGATCGTCCAAGAGGTTTCCAGCAGTCCAGGCGGCCCTTTCGAGGAGGCAACCAGAGGGGATATCGTCGTTCCAAATGACTCATCCAGGCTCCTACCATTAGGGGGGAAGCTGCAACACTTCAGCCCCTCCTGGCTACTCACTTCCTCGGACAAGTGGGTACTAGCCACCATATCGGAAGGACTTCGTCTGGAATTCATGGGACCTCCTCCTCATCGATTTGTAAGTTGCCCGAGGCTTCGGAACTTGCACAAGAGACAGCAGATCCGCAAGGAGATTGCCCATTTATTGGAAATACAAGCCATCGAACAGGTACCTCGGCAAGAAGTAGGCAAGGGATTTTATTCCAGGATCTTCCTGGTACCCAAGTCTTCAGGAGGATACCGGATGATACTGAATTTAAAACAACTCAATATCTACATCAAATCGCAGGGATCAGCAATTCCACAGCGGATTGGCTCAGCAGGACTACCCTGGACCCGTCAGAGTGGCAACTCGATCCAGACCTGTTCTATCAGTTGACCCAGAGGTTCGGGGTTCCCCTAGTGGACCTATTTGCCAGCAGCCAGAACACCCAGCTCCTGCGGTTTTTCACACGCTTTCCGGACCCAAAGGCAGAAGGGACCAACGCTCTACTGTCACCTTGGCCCCCCGGCCTCCTTTACACCTTCCCTCCTGTGAATCTCATCCCGAGGGTGGTGGAGAAGATTCTTCACGAGGAAGCGGAAGTGATCTTACTAGCACCGCACTGGCCACGTCGGCCGTGGTTCGCGGACTTGGTGGAGCTTTCAGTGTCACCCCCGTGGAGAATCCCGGATCAGATCGTCTCGCTGAGCCAGGGGAATCTGCAACACCCAGATCCCCAATGGCTGCACTTGACAGGCTGGCACTTGAAAGGCATAAATTGAAGCAGTTGGACTTACCAGAGAAGGTCATAGATACCATGCAGGCTGCCAGGCGCCCATCGACTTCACGGATTTATCAGGCAACCTGGGCAGCATTTTGTAACTTTTGCAACAAAGATTTACGTGACCCTAGGGAAGCTTCTGTAATTACAGTTTTGGAATTTTTACAAGCAGGGGTGGAGCGTGGCCTAGCCCATAATACCTTAAGAAGACAGGTGGCAGCCCTAGCCACCATGATTCAAACCCCAGAGTCTCGTTCATTGGCTCAGCATGCTTGGATTAGAGACTTTATTAAGGGAGCCACGAATAAACATTCCCCGCCTGTCAGGAGATTTCCATCCTGGGACCTCACATGGGTACTTAAGGCCTTAACTAAACCTCCCTTTGAACCGTTGAGGTCTATACCAATTAGGTTACTTTCCATCAAGACAGCCTTCCTTATGGCTATTACATCTGTACGCAGGGTGTCGGAGATATCGGCCCTATCTGTGAGACCTGACCTCTGTGTCTTTTACCCAGATAGGGTGGTCCTTCGGTTGGACCCCACCTTTGTGCCAAAAGTGAACACGGCGTTCCACAGGAAGCAGGAACTAATTCTCCCGGATTTCTGTACTCATGGGAGTCATCCGTCGGAGCTGCTGTGGCATAAGGTGGATGTCCGAAGGGCTCTAAAGATTTACATTAGAAGGACGGAGGAGTTCCGTAAGTCTGAAACTCTATTTCATTTTCTGAATATAGGAAGGGACTTGGACTATCGGCAAAATCCATTAGTCGTTGGATTAAGGACTGTATTTCGGAGGCCTACTGGGCCGGAGGACACACAGTTCCGGAAGGATTGACAGCGCACTCAACCAGGAGTGCGGCGACCTCAGCGGCTTGGTCTACTCAAGCATCAATAGAGGACATTTGTAGGGCTGCAACCTGGGCAGCCCCTATGACGTTTATTAGACATTACAAGTTGGACTCCTTTGCTTCAGCGGAAGCGGCCTTTGGCAGGAGGGTTCTTCAAAGAGTTTGTGTTTCTCCTAAGTCCCTAGCTAGACCTTCTCCCTCCCATGGGCTTTAAAGATCTTTGGTATATCCCATGTTGGACTCTCCTTCCAGATGCAGTGGAGAAGACCCGTTGTACCTACCTGAACGGTCTTCTCGATGCACTGGAAGGAGAGTCCAAACCCACCCGGTAGTTGAAGTTCAGGGACACCGGAGGTTGGGTTGGTTTATGAGTTATTGAATTGTTCAATAAAAGTTGGTTATCCTCTTAAGTGCCTTTCATTTTTAAAACTGAGCTCATGGGGGACTGCAAGGGGGCGGTACCTATTATTATGCTAATTTTTTACTCAGTCTCTACCAATAGGATTGGTTAAATACCCATGTTGGACTCTCCTTCCAGTGCATCGAGAAGACCGTTCAGGTAGGTACAACGGGTCTTTTGGTTATCACAAGCAAACAGGTCCCACTTGTTCGTTTGTACATTGGATTATGATTCAGTTGATTGCTTACATTTATACATTGGTGGCAGAAAGGGCATCTGGCCATTTAACACTCTTCTTGCTCCATTCAGTTGCCCAGACTCCATCCTGCAAGGGATTAAAGGGTCATTAAAAGATGATGAACACTTACATGTGTAATTTGATACTGATAATATCCTAGTGCAGTGATGGCGAACCTTTATTTCCTCGGGTGCCGAAAGAGTGTGAGTGCGCACTATCGCGCATGTACAAGTACCCACACCCATAATTCAATGCCTTCTTCCCCAGCCCCTCTGGAGGTTGGAAACGGCCTCTTTCCTAACTTCTGGTGGGCCCAGTGGGTTCATGTTTTGCCCTCCACAGGCTCCAAAGACTTCCCTGGCCACAGGGGACGGTAAAATGCCCTCCCCATCCTCCCGGAGGCTCTCTGGAAGCCAAAAACACCCTCCCAGTGCCTCTGTGTGAGCCAAAAATCAGTTGGCCGGCACACACATGCACATTGGAGCTGAGCTAGAGCAACAACTTGCTTGCCAGCAGATATGGCTCTGCATGCCACCTGTGACACCCGTGCCATGGGTTTGCCATCACTGTCCTAGTGCAACAGCTGAATTATCTGGTCAATAAAAGGACAGGAAGAGAGCAGTCTTCGGGATTTATGCACTTATTAACTTCCTTGAGATAGCCAACACAACATAAGTAAAAATCAAAAATGAAGTAGCCTGTTTGCCATTTCATTTCAATTCTACATAATAAAAGAAGTCAAAGGTTTAAAAAAGGTAAAGGTCTTCACTATCTAATCATGTCCAACTCTGGGTGCATTGCTATCTCCATTTCCAAGCTGAGGGAGACAGTATTGTCCAAAGATGCTTCTTTGGGCATGTGGCCAACATGACATTACACTGAGGTATACAGAATGCAGTACACCTAATCCTAACCCTTCCCACCAAAGTGGTGCCTATTTATCTACTTGCACTTACCTGCTTTCAAACTGCTTAGCTGGTAACAACTGGAAAAAGAATGGAAGCTTACCCCATCGTGGAGTATTTTGGTCTTGAACTGCCCATCTTCAGGTCGACAGCCCAGCATCTTAACTGCTTGGCCACCATATCCCCTTAATAAAAATATAAAATAATAATTAGTACAAATTATTAATTTTTATTAATTATAATCATGGTGGGTAGCCTAGAAGTGGTGCTCTCACCTCACAATCCAGAGGTTGTGAGTTCAATCCTAGGTGGCAGCTATTTCTTAGTGCAAAGCCAACTCTGCGTAGGTGTCAGGAAGGGTGACTGACCGATAAATGTTCAGTTCTATCCTGTCACGTTGACTCCACCTAGATGCAAGGGATTACAAGGTGATTGAAAAAAAAAGAAGTAGTACCTATCAACTTAGCAGTAGCCTATTTACATCCCAAGGGTTAACCTGCCAGCAAAAGGAAAAAAGAAAGAATTAAGACCTCCAGAGCAAATATTTCCGAAGACTGGAAACAACTTCAAAACTAGCATAAATTCCCATTAAACATCTCCCTGAGAGTGGACGATGAGACCAAAAAAATCTTAAGATCTTAAAAGTATCAGTTAACTTAAATAGAGAATACAGCCTTTAGCCTCCAACTGGCTAAAATGTTATAGGTGCAAAGTGGCAATTTATTCCGGTCAGTAAAGTAGAATTGGCCTAGTAACATATCAGTTGTATAAATTATATTCTTAGTTGTGTAAATTATATTCATCCACTAAAATCTGGACTAAAATATGAATTAAGGGCTAAACAAGAGTTACCTTAACTGTGTAACTGACTTTAGTGCTTTCCAATACAGATGAAATCCTTATTACCCGCATCTACATTTTGTCCTCATTAGCATCAGACACTGATTTAGAATACTGTACTTACTTTCGATCTTACAACACTCAATGCCAAATGTTGAATAGATTCACCAACAGCCTCATACATATTTAAATAATATGAGAAGTGTTAATCAGTCCCTCTGAGGGTCACCATAGGCTAATGGTAATTAGTCGCTTCGAGAAGGGCGGCTTAGGAGTCAAAAAAATAAATAAATAAATTGTGCAGAATAGGAGCCTCCCAGAACTAAGTGCCAAAATGTTTCTTTCAAGAGTGACCAAACAATGCCACTAGGTCCTATCTCACTCTGGCATGAAGGTACTCGCCCCTTCCCATCTAGTTTACAGCATAAAATGCCTACTACGGGGACAAAATCAAGGGTGAAATGTTCCCGGTTCACTCATGCCTGTCGGTTGTCGGAAAGCCATTCACAAAGGGAGTGCAAGACTCCACTCACCCACATGGATGCCACCATTTGGGTTCTTTTACCTTCTGCCCATGCACAGAATACTTTGCACATATGCAGAGCAACCCAAACGGCAGTTTCTGGGTAGGTGGGCGGAGCTTTGCGCTCCCTTTGCGACCAGCTCTCCAATTACAGACAGGCACAGTGAACCGGGAGCATTTCACCCCTGGACAAAATCTGACTGAATGATAGCTAGACTTGAATAAATTTAGTTAATCTACACCCTTCAGATGTTAGGAACAGAGAAATAACTTAAATCTTTAGTATTTTGTCCATCAATGAAAATTAATGACTGGATCAAAATGATCAAAGATGTTTGGGTTTTTGGAGGAATTTTATTAAGGAAAGCAAATGTCAAATTGACAAGCAAGAAATCAAATCCACTTATTAGTACTCACCCAAACACTTGGGCATTTTAGAAACTATTAATTAGCAAGAATGAAAGAATATTGAAGCTTACTTTGTCATGGTCTTGAGACAAAAGTTTTCATTGCTGTTGAAAAACTAGTAACATTCTCGTAAGTGACTTCAGGACTTCCAATATTGTTTCAGTCAATCTGCGGCTTAATTAAAGCAGTCATGGATATTTACTAAGTTTGACTCATAGCCCAAACACTCACTTTCCAGACTTCATTCTTTTATAAAGGCCTTAAGGAGTAGCCCACAGTTGTGTCTTACTTATTTAGCCATGTACTCTCAAAAGTTCCAGGTGACTTAAAAAAATATAATTAAAACATCTAAAGAAAACAGGCCTTAAATATGAGGGTCGCCCAGAAAGTAATGCACCACATTTTTTTTCTCAGTCTACAGTAATGGTACAATTGCAAAACTTTAGATATACATTATTTGAATTGTCAGGAGTGTGTGTGTAAATTTTAGACAGATGGTGTAGCTGGAGCAGTGATTCAAAATGGTGTTTGTAAGTGATGTACGTTACAAACAGCATGTCATTGTTGAATTTCTCACTGCGGAAAAAGAAACTTGGGAACATTTATGGAGAATCTACAGTCAACAGAAGTACAGTTAGTCGCTGGGCACAGAGGGTAAGGCCATTAAAAGACGGTTCTGGCTTCGTGACCAGAACAAGGAGTGGTACCAACAGGTCATACACGCCCTTGTGTCTTGCTGGAGGAAGGCCATAGAACGGGACGGAGATTACGTGGAAAAATAGGGAGTGTAGAAGAAACATCATTCTTTCTTCTATGTAAGTTTCATTGTGTTCAATAAATAACAAATAATTCCCTCAACACTGCCATCACTCTACTAAACAAATATTTCCCTCAACACTGTCAGACTTTCTACTAAATCTGCACTTCTATTCTAGTTTTTCTCATCATTCCTATCACCCATTTCCTCCCATGTTGACTGTATGACTGTAACTTGTTGCTTATATCCTAAGATTTTTATTAATATTGCTTCTTCATTGCTTATTTGACCCCTATGACAATCATTAAGTGTTGTACCACATGATTCTTGACAAATGTATATTTTATTTTATGTACGTTGAGAGCATATGCACCAAGACAAATTCCTTGTGTGTCCAATCACACTTGGCCAATAAAAATTCTATTCTATTCTATTCTAAATAATTGTTGAAGAAAAAATGTGGTGCATTACTTTCTGGGCGTCCCTTGTATCATTGAAACAATACTGCACAAGATTATTAAAATGTGAAGATAGTTTAAGAAAACTAAAACAGCTTGAATAAGCAAGTAAGTTTTCAGTCTCTTCAAAATAATAATAATGCTTCAATTTACAATATGGGATAAACTCTGCCAGAGAAAGCAATGTATCTGCAGCAGGACCTACAAACAATTATTCCATGCTAGTTCAGGGGAGACCATAAAGAACTAAGCAGACTTGCACATAAATTGGTCCTATGCGATGCAATAAAAAGTGGAGAATAAATAAGATGGAATGGATTGCCATAAATTTCCCTTACAGCAGGGGAGTCGTCTCCTTAGCTGGAATGAACTAATATAGCCCACACAGTGCATGATAACATAATGACAGCAGCCACTGCAAATTACTGAAGGACGTTGTTTTGTAGATTCTGTGGTCTGTAAATTAGCCTCTGGTGTGTCATAGGATCATGTATTTATTTGTAATAAATAAAGCTAAATTGTGCGTGCCAGGATAGAAATAACCCCCTCCTCCTCAAGGTTGAAAGAATATTCAGCTGACACTCTGATTGGTGTCTGTGTGGGGCAGAAGATCCAATTCTATCTATCACCCCAGGCAATATACTCATCCCATTTGTCCTACAGAGACCAATTCAGAAAGTGCATTATGGATCTTGGCTCACATTTCATTTTTGACTTCCTTTTTTTGCCCTTTATATACAGGCATTCCAGTTCTGGTATGTTCTCTGTTATCAAAAACAGCTGCTGGAATGTTAAAAAAAAATTGGTAAGAAAAGACTGTCAGCTATAAATGGAATAACATTTCGGTTTAATGAATGATGCAGTGGAGAAAGATTAAGTTTTAGATTTTCCATACAAGCCTGAAGGTCACTACGGCCTTAGACCTTACTTGATTCATAAGGTGGTATTTATTTTTGTTTTAAAGGTATTATGCATTCATTGATGAAAATATTAACAAGTGTAAACTGCTACAAGGTGACAAATTTCATTTTGAAGTACAGTGATCCCTCGATTATCGCGAGGGTTCCGTTCCAAGACCCCTCGCGATAATCGATTTTTCGCGATGTAGGGTTGCGGAAGTAAAAACACCATCTGCGCATGCGCACCCTTTTTTCAATGGCCGCGCATGCGCAGATGGTGGAGGTGGGGAGCGACGAAAGTGCGGAAGCTGACAGATTGCTTTGAATGTCGGCTGCCCCCGCCCCCCCAGCACCCGCTCGCCCGCCGTTCGCTCGCTGCTCGCCCGGCCACCCGGGTTCGGGGGGGTGCTGGGAAGCCCCCCAGGCCGGCTGCGACCTTTTAAAACAGCCGCGCCGCTTCCCAGCTGACTCCCGAAGCCAAACGCGGAAGTGGGGTTTTTTTTAATTAATTTTTTTTTAAAATCGCGGTATAGCGTTTCGCGAAGATCGAGATCGCGAAACTCGAGGGATCACTGTACTTGCCTTCCCCACCCCCCTTACTGTTTTATAATGCAGTGCCATTTAAGGATGCAGAATGATTGGAATATTTTATATAGAACTGTGGAATGTATTTTCTCAAAATATACCTGACTGTATAAACTGATATAGAATGATATGCATAGCTACTAGTTATAATGCTTTTATAATGTTTTGTTCCTAGGAGAAAGGCAGAGGTGCCAGATTGCCAGGCAACGTAAAAAGATACTGCTACACTTATTATCTGTTTATAGTTTTCCCTTAGGTCCCTAGATTAGATAGATATTGTGTTAGAAATTCTTTGCATTGTGGGGTTTTGTTTTGGGTTTTTTTTATGTGATGGTGGGCAATAAACAAAAATAAGACAAGTAATAAGAAAAGATTTTTAAAATATGAAGCCTGTGGTTTATCTTGCATTTCTGAATCCTTCACTTGCTAACTTTCAAGCACAGTTTTAAAATCCTTATCTTAAGATGGGGGGAAATGAGCACACAACCCAATGGTGGGATTCAAAACGTTTTACTATCAGTACTGTAGCTGTGGCTTGGTGGTAATTTGTACAAATAAAACATTAGATAAGTAATGATAAAAGTAGAACCTAGAAATTTGAAGGTCTCTACTGTTGATACCGTGTTGTCTAGTATTGTGAGAGGTGGAAGGATGGAAGGGTTTATCCTAAAGTCTACCACCATTTCCACGGTTTTGAGTGTGTTCAGTTTTAGATTGTTCTGGTCACACCACAAGGCTAGTTGTTCAACCTCCTGTCTATATGCGGATTCATCACTGTCTCGAATGAGTCCGATCACTGTTGTATCACCTGCAAACAGATGGATCATTTGAGATGCAGTCATTGGTCTCTAGAGAAAAGAGAAGTGGTAAGAGTACACAGCCTTGGGGGGGGGGGTATGCTAATTGTACTTGCTTTTTCCTGTCACAGAGCACTAGTTGTATGTGGTGGTGTGTGTTTATATTTTATAAAATCAATAACAATAATTTTAAAAACACTTAGAGCAGCACCCCCAAAATAGAAAAAATAATACAATTAAAATTATAATTAAAAGCCATTGTTATAACAAATAAACTACTAAAAGCTTAGCAAATGGGATGAGTTTTGTGTCATTTTTCTAAATTTTGAGAAAGTAGAAATTAAATGCACCTTCTCAAAAAGTGCATTCTACCGAAGATAGTTCTTTCTTACATACTTGATAGTTGACATTCTCGTATTGAAGGTCTCTTCATAAGATCTCTCACTGATATAAGTAACCAAGCAGAAGGATTATAAAACTGCATGTAGTTCCTAGATCTGACGACCATCAATAACAAAACTATGAAATTTCCTTTTAATGGACCTGGGGATGTAAAAGAAGGGACATACTTAATTTTCTCAAATATCCATTAAGTAAGGGTTAATGGATTATACTCATAGCAATTCATTTTATCTGTTATTATTAGTTCATTATACAAATGATATACATGAATGTAAACAACAGTTTGCATCAGGGTGCAAGTTACTTAAATTATTGTGGATATGCTAATGTTAAGATAACATTAATATAAAATTTAACTTATTTCCTCCACATTATATGGATGGAAAGAACTTGTTTTGTCATTTTGGAAAGATGTCTGGATGAATATCTGACATGTTGCATCAACAATCCACAAACTAGAATCCATGAAGTCGAAGTTCACTGTACTTAAATTGTCATATGTATTGTGGGGCATTGCCTCTAGATCAGTATTTTTTCAGACTTTAAAACTCCCAGATTTCCTCATGATTGAGGAATCCTGGGAATTGAATTCCATATATCTTAAAGTTGCCAAATTTGAAAAGCATTGTTCTAGAGGCACTTTATTAATGCGACTGGAAGAAGACTATTGTGATTGCTAGGCATTCAAATTTTGTGGTCAGCATAGTTCTGTGCAACTTTTCAAACTTTAGTAATATCAAAACTTTAGCATATAATGATGACATCATAGTGCAAAATAATTGGGCTGCTTCACATGCAGTTCAATCCTATCCGTATTGATTTCATTTAATATCCAATAGAATAGAGTTCAATAAGCCTACTTTCAAATAAATGAGGGAAATTGTAGGACCAATCAATTCTATAATATTTATGTAAAAATATATTTTTTACTGTTCATTGATCCCCCCCCCCCAAATAAATATTTAAATTATACTTTTCATACTTATTTGAAAATAATTTCTAGTAGGATTAGTTAAAATTCTGAACCATTATGCATTATACAGTATACACCTGTTCTTGTTATGTTCTAACTGTATGCACTGAAACTTATATTTTCTGGACTTAATACAGTCCACTTGACTTTTAGTCTCATCCTCCGGGAATTAATTGTAGGGTTGAATAGAAATGGAACCAAAACTGAAAGGAATGCTGGGCTTGTTAACCATTGCACTACCCTATGACTGTGATTAAGTGTTGTAACTCATGATTCCTGACAAACATATATTTTCCTTTATGTACACTGAGAGCATATGCACCAAAGACAAATTCCTTGTGTGTCCAATCACACTTGGCCAATAAAGAATTCTATTCTATTCTATTCTATCTTTCCTTTTTCATTTACAGATTCACCAATGCCATGATATAATGGTGGTTCTATTATTTTTAAAAACCAGGGGAATTTTAAGAATTTCCCTTAAAATTAGTAATAGCTTCGATAGTTGCCTTCCCAGCATGAATAAAAGGAAGGGCAATTCATAAATCAGGGTTGTAGCAGGTACAATGTGAATACAGCACCATGCCACTACTGCAACCAAAATGTAAAAATAGGCTGATACCCCCAAAAGACAATAATTAAGTTACTTACATTTCTTGCTGGTTTAGACATGCAATGCAAGCAGAGTGGCGTGGTGGCCAAGAGATGAAGACACTCATTTCCCAGTCGGAAGGTTGATGGTTTAATCCAAAGCAGCAGCAGATGTTTCTCTATCAGAGTGCAAAGACTAAATATCTGCTACAAGCTCCACATAGGCATCAGGCCAGTAAATGCTTAACTCTGCTCAATCACGTTGACTCCACCCCGAATAAGAGATTGCAGAGTGGTAATAAAAAGAGATTGGACTGCCATTTGGCTGGGGTGATGTAGGATTTCCTGCTCAGGCAGGGGGTTGAACTTGATGACCTGTAAGGTCCCTTTCAACTCTAATAATAAATAAATAAATGAATTAATGGACGAATGAACGAACAAACGAATAAATAAATAAATAAAAAGAAAGAAAAGTAAAATACATGTACAGTGATTCCTCGATTTTCGTGGGTTCAAACTTCGCGAAACGGCTATACCACGGTTTTTCAAAAAATATTAATTTAAAAATACTCCGCAGTTTTTTTTCTATACCACGGTTTTTCCCACCCAATGACATCATACGTCATCACCAAACTTACGTCTGCCATTGCTGATTGGCTGAAATCTTGGTCAATCAGCTTTGTCATCGCAAAAAGTTTGCCCGACAATGCTGATGGGCCGAAATCTCGGCCTATCAGCATTGTCATCGCAAAAATTTCGCCTGACAATGCTGATGGACAGAAATCTTGGCCAATCAGTGGTGTTATCCCAGCGTGCTTTGGAACTTTTACAACTTGTTAAAACTTGTTGGAAGATGGCTCCTAAACGTTGCACGCAGAGCGGAGGCGGCGACACTAAAAAGAGCAGGAAGATGCTGACAATTAAGGAGAAAATTGACTTTTGGACATGCTAAAAGAGGGACGTTCTTGTGCAGATGTTGGTCGGCATTATGGGATCAACGAATCAAGTGTGCGATACATTCGGAAAGACGAAAAGAAGATAAGGCAAACTTCTATGATAACATTCAACAAGGCAGCAAAAATGATGGTGACGCCTAGAAACAAACGCCTTATGAAAATGGAAGCTGCTTTGTCCGTGTGGGTACAAGACTGCCGTAAAAAGAGCATTGCTTTGGATACCAATACCATAGGGACAAAGGCACAGCAACTCTACACCCGTCTTGCAAACACAGAAGGAGGCGATGCAGATGAGGGAAAAGAAGATGCTGATGAAGGTGCTGATGACTCAGAAGACCCCCAGCCATCAACATCCACTGCTTCTTTGGCCCCATCCATCCACATTCACAGCAAGTAAAGGGTGGTTCGATAAATTTCAACGGCGCTATGGCCTGAGGAGTGTGTCATTGCACGGAGAAGCTGCCTCAGCAGATACAGGTGCAGCCGAGCAGTACGTCCATGGCACGTTTAAAGACCTAATTGAAGAAGGGGCCTACCTTCCAGAACAGGTGTTCAACATGGATGAAACAGGCCTGTTCTGGAAGAGGATGCCTTCACGGACTTTCTTGATGCAAGATGAAGCCAAAGCCCCTGGTTTTAAGGCCCAGAAAGATCGGGTAACTTTGATCATGTGTGGAAATGCAGCAGGCTTCATGATGAAGCCAGGGCTAATTTATAAGTCACGAAATCCAAGAGCCCTCAAGAACAGAAATAAGAATGCATTGCCAGTGTACTGGATGCATAATCCTAAAGCATGGATTACAAAAGCCCTCACGTGGGACTGGTTTCATCAGTGCTTCATCCCACAGGTGAAGGATTATTTGGCTGGCAAAGGACTCAATTTCAAAGTGCTTCTCCTAATGGACAATGCTGGAGGCCATGATGACCTGGCACATGAACATGCTGGGGTACAAGTCGAATTCTTGCCACCAAACACCACATCACTTATCCAGCCGATGGATCAAGGTGTTATCCGCACATTTAAGGCACTGTACACGCGCAATTCCCTTGGAAGCCTCGTTGAAGCAATGGACGCTGATGAAAACTTCACATTGAAGGGCTACTGGCATCAGTACACGATCGCATCGTGTCTGAAGAACATTCAGAATGCCTTAATGGATATGAAGTCACAGACAATGAATGCCTGCTGGGAGAAATTGTGGCCAGAAGTGGTGCATGATTACAAGGGATTTGCTCCCGAAGAAATTCAACATGCTGCAGTCCAGAAATCTGTGAAGCTGGCACAGGCACTGGGTGGAGAAGGCTTCATTGACATGACACCAGATGAAGTCAATGGTTTGCTTGATGAGCATGGCCTACCGCTGACAGACAAAGATCTGGAGGAGCTGACCAGGTCAGCGAGTGAAGAAGAGGAAGAAGAGGAAGCTGAACAAGCTGAGGAAGAGGAAGATGTTGGCCTAACGCTTGAGCGGCTTGCAGAAGTGCACAGAGCTGCTGCACATCTCCAACAGATTGTGGAACTTTGGGATCCCAACATGACTCGCTCTATACACTTTAAGGCCTCCCTTGACAACATCACTGCACCATACAGAGCCATGTTAGCCTAGAAAAAGAAACTGCGCCAACAACTGCCCATAACTATGTTTGTCACGAAAACCAAGAGATCTGTCACACCATCACCTTCAGCATCCATTGTAGAAGTGCCCAATGAAATGGTGATAGAAGAAGATCCCTAGTTATCCTAGTTATGCTAATATTTTTTGCAAATAACCCCCCCAAAAAAATGTTAATAAATAATTATCATTTATAACTATCAGGATGACTAAGTGTCTTATTCAATGGTGAGTACAGGTACAGGTAGAGGAACAGTACAGTACAGTACTGTACAGTAATGGGAAGGGGAAATGGTAATTAAGGGGATGGGAAATGGTAATTTATGGGTTAAAAGTGTTGGGACATAGAAGTGACATAGAAGAATGAATGAATGAGTGAATGAATAAATATTGTACCTGTATGTAAATTCCCCCCCACCTGTGTGTGTGTGTGTTGTGTGTGAACTCTTGAACCATTTTCAAACACAGGTGAGGGCTGGGGGGGTTTATTCTGTCATTATTTAAGTGCTTTTACCATACTGTATGCTTTCAATCAAGAGTCACTTCTCTCTCTCTTTCCTGTCATTCTCTGCTTCAATCATTTTCTCATTTCTCTTTTGTCCTCCCCTTTTTTCTATCATTTTTTTCTCTCTCTACCTTCCACTCTCCCCCCTCTTGCTCTTTCTCTCTCTTTCTCCCTCTCTCTCTCCCTCTCTCCTTTCCATCTCGCTCTGTCTGTTGCTCTCTGTGAGAACGCCTGTCCCGCCTCCTGCAGCCCCCCTCACTGACAGCTGGGACGAAAGTGCTCTCAGCCAAGAGACTACGAGAGGGGTGGGGTGGGCATTCTCAAAGCACTCAGAGCGGCTAGCGGCCAAATGAGGAGGCCGAGAAGCCGTAGCCGCCAGCGCTGCTGCAGGACTCGTGCCCCAAGAAAGCCGGTGAGAGGGGCGAATCGGGCGGGCGGGGGATAGCAGCGAGGAGGCCGGAGGCGCTGGGTGGGTGGCCGACATTAAAAACAATCTTTGCCAGCCTCCGCACTTTCGGCGCTCCCCGCCTCCAACTTCAAGCCCTTGCGCGGCCTTGGAAAAAGGGTGCGCATGCGCAGATGGTGTTTTTACTTCCGCACCACTACTTCGCGGAAAATCAACTTTCGCGGGAGGTCTTGGAACGTAACCCCCACGAAAATTGAGGGAACACTGTATATCAAGCAGTTTAAGACCGCAAATATGGAAGACCCTTCAATCTGCCATCAGCAAAGTCTATAGCCTTGCAATAATCTTGCAAAGAAGAATTCAGGAATTCCAAGGCTTGAAAGAATCCTTGTATAAACATACATTAGCTTCAGTTTTTTTTCAAGGCCTTCAAAAGAAGAGCCTAAAGATGGAAACAAAGACTTGAGGCAGAGAGCAAATTATCGGGTGTCAATTCTTGACACAATAAATTGTAACCTAGTTGAGTCACACTTGAGAATCTTCTGTTTAGAAAACCAATTACCAAATAAGAAGGACAGTATTTTGAGAAATGAAATGTATAGCCAAGTCAAAGTATGAAGCGCAACACAAGAAAGTATGTTTTCAGTAAATTAGCTCTATCTCATTAGGTTTACCCCCACCACTATCCAAAGATTTGCATGGAACATTTCCATAAAGAGAAAGGGCTATGCAGAGTTTCAGATTCAAAAGCAAAATGAGATATAAACAGCACTGGTCAAAATTCCTTTTAAACAGTCACGTTCCTGAAATGATGCAGGTTTTCTCCATAGCTATCTTGTAAGCCTAGGGAGTAAAAAATCTCTGGCAATCTTGAGACCCATGAACTACTGGTTTAAATGTCGTAATCAATGTTTCTGTCTAAGTTTCTAGAAATGGCAAGAGATTCTTGCACTATTGTGTAAGGCTAGAAAAAAATCTTGTTTCACTCTTAGGAAATCTTCCCATTTTAGAATTGGAAATCTATCTAAGTAATAAAAATGAAATCTTACTGTACAAGAGTCTTCTATTACAATATTGGTAACTCAGAACGAGACTAAATAGATACTCTATTTATAGGACAAATGTTTATGTTGCTATTTTTCCTTGTTTTCAAAAATGGATTATGTGTAAGAGTCTAAGATGACAATAATTAACCTACAAATCCTTATTCTAAATCAGGACTGGGTTCTACTTACCTTCCCCACTGGTTTGCATCGTGATGGAAGTGTACGTTTTGCACACACATGTGAATGAAACCAGTGTGCATCCATGCATCACTTCCTGGAATTGACACTCTGCACATGCGCAGAGGGTTGTGTTTTTTTGCAATCTCTGGTGACTGGAGGACTAGTTTGGGAGTATGGACCACTGGTCATCATTTCTGGTTCAGCAAGTGGCACCAAATTTCCACTAACAGTTTTAAAGAACCGGTCTGAACCGGCAGCAACCCACAACTGTTCTAAATGGTATGTTTTGATCTGAAATGATCTTCTTATATTATGTGTAATCATTTCTTTTACAAATAGATTCCCCGCTTGTTATAAAACCATTGTAAGACAAAATATCTTTGGGTTTCAGTGTGTTTATATATTATCCGTTTCTACATTACGTCTGCTTGTAAATTATAACCGATTTCCATTGTGTTTGTAATAACATTGGACAAGCTTGTTCATTATATCGTTTTATCCTAGCCAAATGGGGATTTAGTTAAAACACCACAGGAGAAATCTTTAAAGCTAGAAGATTGTGTTATCTGGAACTCTGCAATACTTGCTGGATAAATCAATTTTCGCATTTCAGGTTTCAGACTAATTAATGGCTGTGACCAGGGAGAAAAAAAGTAACTTTCAAATGATACCACTGTTTGTAGTCAAACGATTCACTGCGGCCAAATATCATCTTTCAGAAAATGAGTTTTCTAAGAAAGATCTTGGGAAGAGTAAATAAAAATATTTGCTCAGAAAGAAGTTTTACCCCTCACACAGAGTGAATCACATAGATGAAAATAGAGCAGATAGCTTTTTGCCAATGATGAACCCTGGTTTATTTGCTTGTTTGCTTGTTTGTTTGACTTCTATGCACCCAATCCTGTGGAACACAGGGTGGTTTACAATAATAATAATACTGTACAATTCAATGCTTTGAAAGTCAAATATAAATAGTAAAAAGCGTAAAAAACCCTCAATTATATTAATGATAAAAAGTAGTCCAATCAGACACCCATACATAACTAATCACTCACAGTATGGCTGTGCCTAGATGTAACACTCATGTCCCCCAGGTTTCCGGCAAAGCCAGGTCTTCACAGCCTTTTGGAAGGCCAGTAAGTGGGAGAAGTACAGACATTGGGGGGGTAGATGGTTCCATAGGGCCGGGGCAGCCACAGAGAAGCCCCTCCCCCGTGGGCCCACCAACCTGCATTGCTTAGTTGATGGGTCCTGGAGAAGTGTGACCTAACAGGTTTTGGAGAGGTATGTGGCAGGAGGCAGTTTCATAGTTCTCTGAGTATAGATATACTGATGACAATCTTTTTAATAGCAGTAAGTCAAATTGGGACTTTCGCTATCTCCATCAGAAAAACCAACATCATAATAAGGATCCAATCTGGGTCAATCACCGGGATCAGAGTTTTAATCTTTTAAGCCAGTGTTTCCCAACCTTGGCAACTCCCAGAATTCCCCAGCCAGCAAAGTTGAAGTCCAGATATCTTCAAGTTGCCAAGGTTGGGAAACACTGTTCTATGCTATGGGGGGGGGGGTATACAATACCATACAGAGAATAGGCCAGTGATGGCGAACCATTTTCCCCTCGGGTGCCAAAAGTGCATGCGCTATATTGTGCATGTGTGTGCTCCACATCCATAATTTAATGCCCCCATGTGCCCCACCCCCTGTGCATGAGTGCATGATTCCCCTGTGTTGCCAACACCCCCAAGCACGCATGACCTCCCTTCCCTATTTCCTGGTTTCCAATGGGCCCGGTAGGCCTGGTTTTTGCCCTCCCCAGGCTCCAGAGCCTAGGGAAGGTGAAAATGCCCTCCTAGAGCCTCCACTTCAGCAGAAAATCAGCTGGCCAGCATGCACATGCACTCTGGAGCTGAACTAGGACAATGGTTCAAGTGCTGGCAGATTTGGCTTCATGTGCCCCCTGTGACACACAGGCCATAAGTTCGCCATCTTGGGTAAAGGCCAAAGCACATACTCTGCTAGAGAGAAGCTCACTGTGGATGGGCTCCAGCATGTATCCAAAAACTCAGAAGAGTAAACCACTGGTCCCAGTGAATGACACAAATTAAATCCTATAGTATTATCCTAGGATATCTATATTCATTTGCAATACCATAATCAGGATTTTTGGAGATTATTTGATCTTCAGAAAAAGAACACTGCAAAATTGTAAACAGGAAAGTATTTTATTAATATAACCAGGGGTGGGCAGCAGGCAGGATGGGGTGGAACACAGTTCCACCGGTGGAAATTAAGATGCGTGAGCAGCTGCAGCTGATCGGCGGCTGTCACTTCCTGGATTACTGGCCTCGGCTTAACTCTCCTTTTTTCCCCTGCTGCTGCTGTTGTGTCTGTGCTCCTTGCTTTTTTCCTCTTTCCTCCTCCCTGGCCTTGGATGAGCTTCCCTCTCTCCTGCCTGGCTCCCCTCTGGCCTCACACGGCCACCTCCTGCCTGAGGTGCAAGCGGAAGGTGTGGGTGGAAGCGGCGCTGGCAGCATTTATGCTTCTGGCAGCACCCGTTCGCCTAGCTACCCAGCCTGAGGCAGAGGGGTGACTCAGGAAGGAGAGCGCGGTAAACGCAAAGCCGAGGACTTAACAGTTCACTTGAACGATGGTGATTATTCAAGCCACTCCCACCTGGTCACATGGCCAGCAAGCCACTCCTACCCAGTCACATGACCATTAAGCCACACCCACAAAATAAGCCACACCCACAGTGTGGTAGTAAAAATTTTGGCTGCCCATTACTGAATATAACCATCCACTTTTAAAAGAGCTATGCTAATTAAACGATGGTATATAGAGAGATGTCTTTAAAGGACAGCAGATGGCGGTTACTATTCTTGCCACTACCAGTGCACTGTATGTGCAGCTTTGCGTTTCTGGCATGCGTACGCATGCATTCAAGCAAGGTTTTGCTTCTGCGCATGCGCAGGAAGCAAAATCTTGCGAGGGGATGCGTGCAAGATTTTGGCCAGTTTTTTGCTTCTGTGCATGCGCAGAAGCAAAACATTTCTGAAATCTCTGTCGGTGCACATCCCCTTGTGAAATTTTGCTTCCTGTGCATGCACAGAAGTAAAATCTCACTCAGATGTGTGCACATGCATGCCGGAGACATGAAACTGCGCGTGCAGATCAATTTTCGCTACCTGTGCAGCTTCCTCATCCGTACTGGTAGCAACCGTCTACTGAAGGAGAGGATTAATACACCAGAGACTTTGAATACTTGATTGTTTTAGTGTGATACATGTACCTCTCAGTTGACTGCTCAATATTGACCGAAGCACAAAACATAATGTAATATGTTGGCGGCCTCACACTGGAGCTTAATTTCTTCTTGAATCAGAATTCCAACATGGTGGCTTCTCTTATGCAGCCTATGGGGTAAGTCTTCCCCACCCATGCAACCTTCCCTAACCCCTCTGCACTTGTAAAGCGCAGTACACTTTGGCCGACCCATGTTCATTCTGTTTCTCTGTTTCTAGCAATGCCAGTTATTCATCTATATACCAGTAAACGTCTCGTATCTGTTTGCAACCTCCAGTTGGGTATAGTTGGAAGATGTAAGGCAGTGCTTCTCAATCATTATCTGTTACATGCCCCCCCCAGGAAGGCCATTTTGCCCCCCCAACTCTCCACTGGGACAATTGTTTGCAATATTCAGCACATTTTTGCTGAAACAAATCAAGTCGTTTATCAGTGTGATTAGGGTATAATGTGTTTAAGTGATGCCCTAATTTATTTGGCTTCATGCTGTCTGCTGCCAACATTTTTAGACACAGTAAACATCCCGGTCTTTCTTTGTCACCCACTGTAGTCACAGTGAAGCCAAGCGCTAGATACGCTTCCCCATCTTAGCTCTCGGGAGACTTACTGTACATTTGTCTCATGATCTCCATCTCTCTCTTCCTTTCTTTCCATCCCTGTTAAATATTTTTCCATTATGTCTCTTAAGGGTTTGTTATTTCCACTTCATATCTTCTACTCTGGGTTGTGTGCTATAGTTCGGTGCAAAAAACCCCTACTCCTTGCGACAAAAACAGCATGGTCCCCGGGGTCACGCGCCTCCCCTGGCATTGCTTCATGCCCTCCCAGAGGAGCCCGCCTCACTATTTGAGAAACACGGGTGTAAGGCAACAATTATTAAACCAAGGTCATTCAAATGGACTAGCTTATGGAATACCAGAGCCCAGGAATGCTGTGGGAATCAAATTGGAAAAGCTGTGGCTACTTCTGTGCTACTGTACTGTTGCCTCTTCAGCATTATGGCTCTACTGCTACAATCAGGATCAGAAGGTTTCATGACCCTTATTTCCCACACTTCCTGACTGCTTGCCAGAAATCAGTGGAGAAGCAAGCCAGAACTGTAAAACTGATTGTGATTGCCAATGACCCCTGCATCCTTCCCAATAGCAAAAAAAATGCTTGTGGCAAACTTGCAGGGAGAAAGTCAATGGCGAAACTGGCAGGAAAGATTGCTTGGGTAAGTCTTCCTCAACCATGCAACCTTCCCTAGCCCATCTGCATTTTTACACTTTGGCCAACCCATGTTCATTCTGTTTCTCTGTTTTTAGTAAGGAAATATCTTTGAATTGACCCAACAGGTCATGGGCTGCCTAGTAGCTTTATAAATTCTATTCAGAATAATACAGGGTGCGTTCCAAAAGTAATGCAATTATTTTTTTAAAGTAATTTATTGAACAGATTTGCAAAAACACTTAAAATTCTTCAAAGTACTGTCCTTGGGCCTCTGCACATTTTTTCCAACGACTCTGCCATGACCGGTATGCGCCCTGGAAAGCATCTTTGGGGACCTCTCGCAAGGTCTTTGTCATGGCTGATTGGATCACTTCTTGAATGAAAAGCAGGTTCCTTTCAGGGCTGGGAACAAAAAGAAGTCTGCTGGGGTGACGTCAGGACTATAGAGGGTGGGGCAGCGTTGGCACCTGGTGTTTGGCCAGGAACCATGGACTCGTAGCGCGTTGTGGCAAGGTGCGTTTTTCATCCATAGAAGAGATCCAATCAGCTGTGACAAAGACCATGTGAGAGGTCCCCGAAGATGCCTTCCAGGGCTCATACCGGTCATGGCAGAGTTGCTGGAAAAAATGTGTAGGCCATTTACTTTGCATAAGGACAGTACTTTGAAGAATTTTAAGTGTTTGTGCAAAACTGTTCAATAAATTACTTTTTTTAAAAAAAATTGCATTACTTTTGGAACGCACCCTGTATAATATTAATTCAGAATGTATATATGTTCTCTTGTTTATGAATCACACCCTTTGGTTTGCCTCCCTTTCTTTGAAAACATGGAGATGGACAGAAACTTTTTGCCTGTAGCACCCAATGCTATACAGTATTTTGCATGCCTTTGAACTTTGTCAAGGGTGATAGAAATTGCTGTTCAACAATATTTGAAAGGCAGGAGATTATCCATTGAATCTACTTTGGCTATTCCAAAGAGCTTTGGTTGCTCAGTGGTTAGAGTGCAGTACTGCAAGCTGCTTCTGCTGCTTGCTGGCTGTAGTTCACCAGTTCAAATCTCACCAGGCTCAAGGTTGACTCAGCCTTCCATCTTTCCAAGGTGGGAAAAATGAGGACCCAGATTGTTGGCGGCAATATGCTGACTCTGTAAAACTCTTAGAGAGGGTTGTACAGCACTGTGAAGTGGTATATAAGTCTAAGTGCTATTGCTATTGCTATTCCTCCAAAGATTTTCAGATATTTAAAATATATCTAGTCTTTTCATTATTCATTACAGATGGAACTATAATTTTACATTATTTATTTATTTATTTATTTATTTATTTATTTATTTATTTATTATTTAGATTTGTATGCCGCCCCTCTCCGAAGACTCGGGGCGGCTCACAACAAGATAGAACAAATCATAAATAATCCAAATAACTTTAAAATATTTAAAGATTTAAAAGAACCCCATATACTAACAGACACACACACAAGCATACCATGTATAAAATTGAACATGCCTGGGGGAGGTGTTATATTTTAATATTGGGATGTTAGTGCCATCAGTATGTCTTTTCATGAATGTTGATCACTTGCAACCACAAAAACATGATCTTACATATGTGAAACAACTCTCATAGCTCCAAATATTATGTCTCATGCAGATTTCCTACCCTGAATGTCATTTCAAACCATGCTTTTCAATGGAGTTATGCAATAATAACTGATCTTGAGATGGTCCTGAATAGCATGTACATGTTCTGTGGCTGCCCATGTTCTGTCTGCCTCCTTTAATGGGATATTTAAAAAGAGAAAGGACTCTCATTTCTAAATGTACCTGATGGGCCCTGAAGATTTTCTATTAAAGCACAATGATCCAAGAACAATTTGAAGCTGCCAGCCTAAAATTGATGGCAAGTTTCTTGTAAATAGAACTTCCCATAGCTTGCTTCTAGCTAAATCTATGGGAGGGAAGAAATAGGCTCAGCTGGCAACTAAGCCATAGTAACAAAGACTTTCTCTCTTCTTGGATTAGCTGCAAAAGAATCCTGCAGTCAAATAAGAATTATGAAGAACGAAGATGTCTGTTGTCATTTTGCAGATGTGATGGATTTTTATTTGACAGCTACTATGAAGACATAATCAGTGGTCATGGAGCACATCAGGCAATTCAACTAAGGAATACAGATTTAGGTTTAGTATTTATTTTGCATTCAGAATAGGCATGTGTGTGTCGGAGAGGGTGGTTTCAGTGTGTGGGGGAAATAGTGACAAAGGGAGAAAGAATTTAATTTTGGGAATATTATGAAACTTGCTAAACTTTGATTAAACCAGAATGAAGCCAGACCATCATGTGTAATATCAAATTGGTGGCTGAGCAGCTTTCAAGTAATTTTTTGGGGGGTGGGTGGGGGGAATCAGAGGCTTTTAATGCTAATAGTAGCTCGGATGTTGTATTATGACCTCTGCTATGAGTCAAGTGTTCCATCACCAATCCAATATCCCACAAGCGAAGCTGTGTAAGAACTCTATTTGAATGAGTACAAACAGACTCCAGCAAACAGTACAAAAAGAAAACAGATTATCTGTACAACATCTTCCAACAAAATTTAAAGTCCTTCATGGCTTGGGCCCGGTTATCTGAGGGACTGTCTCTTGTTGGCCACCCGACCTACTACAGAGGGGAAGTAAGAAATTTTGTGGGTAAGGAGGTACATCTAGTGGGACCCAGAAGAAGGGCCTTCTCCATGGTGGCTCCTTCCCTTTGGAATATTATTCCTTCGGAAGTTAGATTGGCCCCTACTTTGACATTCTTTGGTAAGGTCTTAAAGTAGTGATGGTGAACCTTTTTTTCCTCAGGCATGCGCGAATGCCCACACCCATAATTCAATGCCTGGGGTGGGTGAAAACAGCTTCCCCCATGCCCCGGAAGCCCTCTGGAGCCCGGAAATGGCCTGTTTCCCAACTTCTGGTGGGTGCAATAGCCTTGTGTTTTGCTCTCCTGAGGCTCCAAAGGCTTCCCTAAAACTGGGGGAGAGTCAAAATGGCCTCCTCCATCCCCCCGAAGCCTGTCTGGAAGCCAAAACCGCCCTTCCAGAGATCTGTGCGAGCCAAAAATCAGCTGGCCAGCAAACATGCACATTGGAGCTGAGCTAGGGCAACAGCTCACATGCCAGCAGATATGGCTTCACGTGCCACCTGTGGCACCCATGCCATAGGTTTGCCATCATTGCCCTAAAGACTTGGTTTTGCCAGTGGCCCTGGGGAATCCAACAGCAATTGATTCCTCACAGTTCAGATTGGTTCTTAGAACTAGTAGCGCCAGCGGTGGGAGGCTACACCCCCCCTGCCTGGGACATTTCTGTGCATGTGTAGAAGCATTGTGCACATGCACAAGCACGCATATGAACCGGTGCCAAAATTATTTACAACCCCCCACTGGAACCCAAAGTATGAGGAACCCATCAAATGGTTTATTTGACTTTGTGTTGTCACTGAGGGTGTGGGTAGGAGATTATATTTTTAATGTTTACTGTTTTCTATTTATTTATTTATTTTTCTACACTGTATTTTTATTGTTTTAAGCCACCTAGAGTTGCATTGAGTAAGTAGGCTGCAATATACATGTTCTGCTGGGCTTCTTGACACGAGCCCCCAATTAAGTTCAAAGGTAGGAATTCAGACACACACACTTGTAAAGTCAATAACACTGTTTTATCAAAAGGAAAATACGAGCCAAACACACTTTTAGTCAGTCAGAGTGCTCACCTTCGAAGCAACAGCCTTGAATGCTGTGAAGAACAATAAACAAACACAAAGCAGATAAAAGACAGCTGTAAAGACGTCACAGCCACCTTCCTTCAAGAGTTCTCAAGGCACAAACTTAACTATGAAGTAGTCCAAATGTCCTGGAAACAGTTCAAATAGTTCTAGTAGAATCCTGATTCAAAGTACATTTCTTTTCTTCATCAAACGGATAAACTTCCATGCCCAGAGGCAAGAATGCTGACAATTTAACAGCAGCCCCATTAGCCTAATTACCCCCAGCCACAGGTGCTCTTCCTTATTTCCTGTAGTATTTACGCAGTTGCTCTTTCCTTGACATTGCCCTGCATCTGCGCACATCAATGAATGTCTCCTCATCTGAATCCAGTGACGATAATGATGATGAATCACTCACGGGGTGACTATCTAATGGGCTGCCTGCAATTACCTCTTCTGAGGATCCCATTTCACTTTCACTATCTTCTATAGACGCTTTGCTGTCGGAAGCAGTCGGAAGCAAAACTGGCCTCGGACATTGGGAGGATTCACCCACATCCACCCCCACAGTCCTTGGAGCAGAAGCTGGCCCAGATCCAACCACAACAATGCATTTTCTAAATAAATAGGTAAAATGCATCTCCATGCATCAAAAAGTGCCTGACCATTCAACCCAATATAGCAAAACCAACACAAGCTGTAAGAAGGATAACCATCAAAACCATCTCAGAAACCACCAACAGACTGTTACGAAACATGAAATTAATGTAGCATACAGACAGAAGATTAGCAGAGCACATCCACGAATACCAATTAGCAGTCAGAATACATAATGAAAACTCTTTAATTTCACTATTTATGGATGGACTTAACCATAGCTTCAGCTGGGAAACCACAATCATCCTAGACCTGTGATGGCAAACCTATGGCATGCGTGCTGGAAGTGGCACACAGACCCTCTCTCCAGGCACGCGAGCCATCACCCATTTGTTCTGTCCCAGCACCAAAGCCCCATATAATTACACAACACACAAACTTACAAACACAGTTGGTTTTAGAAATTAAATGCAGAGTCTCCTAATAATTTCTTAGGAGCATAAAACAAAAAGCACCCTTTAATTGACAAACAATTCAAACTGAACAAAGACAAGGAAGAACAAGAAAGTCTGATTATCTTACTGAGCCTCTAAGAGTTGGCAAAGTTCCTAGAAATTAGTCCTTGAAAAATCCAAGCCATGATACAAACTGGAAACACAAAGGTTAATATTCAGGAACTACTATTTAAATGTCAAGATTCATGATGCAGGATTCTGGAATGGTGTTGTTCCCTGCAATTAGCCTTAGCGTGGTTAGACCTTAAGTAGTTTTAAGCTGCAGCTCTACTCTCGAGTAGACCTCCACTAGAGTAAACCTTCCTGCATTTCGGCAGTTCCTGCCTTTCAGCAGCCCTCTGTACTCCTGCATCTAGTCTTCATGTATGTGGCAGCACCAGAAACCAGAAGAGTAGCTGCCTGGTGTGCATGCACAAGCTGGGTGGCTGCTCTTCCGTTTTCCAGCACATGAATGTGCATCGGCCAATTGGTCTTCTAGTTTCTGGCACACATGCATGTGTGAAGACCAACTGGCCTGTGTGCATGCACACGCCAGAACTTTGAAGATCAACTTGCTTGTGTGCACATGTGCACCGGCTAGATGGTCTTTGTGCATGTATGCATGCCAGAAACTGGAAGGTGGTCGGTGTGCATGTACATGATGGAAACCAGAAGAGCAGCCACCCAGTGCACACATGCACACCAGGCAGCTGCTTTTCTGGTTTCTGGCACATGCACACATGTGTGCATGTGCGCACTCCCATTTTGGCACTCAATGTTTGCTTCAGCAATGCTGTCCTAGACCAAGCCAATTCCAAAAATGCTAGAGAATTCCTGGAAGCCTGGCCTGCTGCCAAATTGGCCATCAATAGACAAATAGACACAAGCAACATCTACAGACTGTGCAAAAGAGACCATCAGTCTCGGCAACACTTCGCAGCCTTAATTGGTTGCTGATTAGTTTCCGGTCAAAATTTAAAATGTTGGTAATAATCTATAAAGCCCTACATGGCATCGGACCAGAATACCTCCGAGACCGTCTTCTGCTGCACGAATCCCAGCGGCCGATTAGGTCCCACAGAGTTGGCCTTCTCCGGGTCCCGTCGACTAAACAATGCCGCCTGGCGGGCCCCAAGAGAAGAGCCTTCTCTGTGCCGGCCCTGGCCCTCTGGAATCAACTCCCCCCCGGAGATCATAACCACCCACACCCTCCTTGCCTTTTGTAAGTTACTGAAGACCCACCTATGGGGAAATTGAGCCCCCGGGTTTATATTATTTATGTATGGTATATGTTGTATGGTTTTAATAATGGGTTTTTAGATGTTTTTTTTAAAAAATGTATTAGATTTGTTTACATTGATATTATTGTTGTGAGCCGCTCCGAGTCTCCGGAGAGGAGCAGCATACAAATCTAATAATTAAATTAAATTAAATTAAATTAATTAAATCAACAAGCCAAAAAGTAAGAAAAACACCAAAACATCTCCCCACTGTTCTGCCTGATGGGGCCAGTTGAGCAGCAAGGAAATACAAAAACAAACACACCAATTGAAGATTTATGAAGCACAAAATGTATTGCTTTGCAAATTGTCCGAAGAGCTGCAATGATGGCAGAAGGATGTCTGTTTATGACCCAAAGGTCGGGGTCAACTGCCAAGCTGGTAATGAATGTCTCAAACTTCCCAAGGTTTGTCTAGAATGCTTCCAAAGTGGGCTGCAGCAAAAGTATTCCCTCTATTGTTCAAGAGCTACTGTCTTTCCAAACACAAGTATCCAAAACCTGGGTTGTTTTCCAAAGATGCAAGATGTTGGTTTAGAGACAGAACTTTGTTTCGTTGTCTCTGTTAACCAAGAACGATAATTCCTGCAAAGAGCACTCTCACAAAACCTCCCCTTTTAAGCCTGCTGCAGCATTCCCTAATTACTCCCAGCTGTGCTTTAAGATCTTCTTCTGCGTCTGTGCAGATGCTCCTGGCGTCCCATCATTGTACGCACCCTGACATTGAGATTGGGGTCATTAATCACCCCTTCCTCATCTGAGCCGAACGAGACTCTAACTGGGGGTTCCACAGGCACTGCAGGGGCATCCACCTCTACCTCTCCAGCACCTTCAGCTTCCATCTCTCCTTCCCCCTCACTGTCTGAGCCCTCCGAGAGCCACACAGGTCTCTGGTGCTCTGACAAACCTGGCTCCTCTGGTTCAAAATTTGTGACCAGAAGAACTGGCCATGAGCCAACCATAACACCCACCAGCAATCAACATCCAGATGAGCATAGATGAAGTCCAAGAATAACATCAGACCAACAATCAAGAAGTAAGCAATTAACCCAATCATAGAACTGCCGAACAAGCTAACAATTAACAGCCCAATCAAAGAACCTTAAGGCCACTCCCACTAACACTGATAGGCAGTGATGGGCTTCTACGGGAATGGTCAGGAACGCAGTTCTGGTAGCAAAATTTGGAGCTCCACCCCAGCGCACCCAATTTGCACTGAAAGATGTTGAAACAAAATGCATAAGCCACACCCACAGTGTAGTAATAAAAAAAATGGTAGCCCATCACTGCTGACAGGGCAAGCCACTAGAATACTGTGTACATTGAGAGGGAATCCTATTCTCTTACTACATTGCTGATGTTACCTAATTTGTGTAACAAAACATCTGCAAGAATACAACCAAGCTCAGAGAGCACCAAGAACCTTTAAAATGCCTTCCATTTACAAAGGTGTGTGAATGACGCAGTTTAGCTATCACATTTGTCATCCAGTTATTGCTGTCAAGGAAGACAGCAGTGGCCTTATCTAACCTGAAGAAAGCTATGCTTCACTTAAATAATATCTAAAGTAGAAAATTAATAGGAAGTGTATTGAATGAAATATAAATCAAGAATAAGAATCCTCAAAACCCAATATATTTTGTCTTAATCTGAATAACTTTTATTTTAACAGTAAAAATCCACTTTTTACAACATGCATTTACTAATTTGCATGAAATATAGTGAGGTAATGTAACCAAGAATGTCTGTGCCATAGAATTTATAGCCTATAGTATTTTTCTCCAAATCAGAATTTATTTAATGTATAGAGTAGGAAAGAGTAGGAAATTAATTTATCTACTTCTCTATTGTGATGTGAAAGAGTTGAATAGAATTGCAAAGAATGTTCTTGAATATGCAGAAAATTGGGTCGTGCTAAATTGATATAATTCCAAAGTTAAAGGTAGCTGCTTAAAATGAATTTCCTTAATATATTTAAATTAACTAAGCTTAACTTACTCCCGAGTAGCTTGCTTTATGCTATGTTACCTTCTAAAAAGAAAAAGTTAAATGTGAATCTTCCATCTTTTTAAATAATGCATTTATTGAGTGGCATGGAGAAATATTCCCAAGAAGTAACACAATTGCTCCAGAAATTCTCCAAAGATTTAGAACAAACCCTCCTTGACTGAAATTTCCTTCCTTCCTTCCTTTCTTCCCTCCCTCCCTCTCTCCCTCCTCCTTCCCTTCTCTTCCCTTCCTTCCCTCCTTCCCTCCTTCCCTCCTCCTTTCTTTTCATTTCCTTTCCATTCCTTCCCTTCCAATCTTCCTTCCCTCCCTCTCTCCCTCTCTCATTTCCTTTCCTTTCCATTCCAATTCCTTCTATTCCTTTCCCTCCCTCTTTCCAACCTTCCTTCCCTCCCTCCCTCCTCCTTTCCTTCCTCTCCCTCCCTTCCTTCTTTCCTTCCTCCCTTCTTTCCTCCCTCCCTCCCTCCCTCCCTTCCTTCCTTCCTTCCGTTGCTTCAAACATTAAGGCCAGCTAGTTGCTCCATATTTCAGGAGGAGGGAAATCCCTTCTTCCTAGGGACTGGAAACCTCTCAGCGATTGCCTAACGCGCTAGACGGTCAGACGCAGCGCTGAATATGAATGAACTCCTCGAGGCTCTCTCGGCTCGATCCGTGGGCGGATGGCAAACAGCCCCCCGCCCGCCCCGGATCCCTTGAAGACCGAGAGACGCTCCCCGTTTTGCGCCCAACCACCCACCCCCGAATTAAGCCCCGCCGCCCGCTCTCCGGCCCCTGGCCGCCGCCCGCCCCTTGCCCCGCCAATCCTGCGCCTGGCAGGGACCTCCCTCCGTTGGCAAGGACAGCCGAGGCGGTGTTGACGAGGCAGGGGCTGGCTGCCTCCTCCAGAACTGTCGTCGCGGAGCCCGCCGAGCGCAGGCGGCGCTGACACCGGGAGGGGCCGCCGCCCGCCGCCGAAGGGAAGCCGAGCCGGGACTTCCAGGGTCCCCGTCCCCCAACTTCCAACCCTCCCGCCCTTTCCCGGGTCTTTAGAAGGCGACCCGCCCAGCGTACCTGTTGGCCGGCCGGCGGGCATCACCTCTCCGATGGTGCGCCACCCCGCGCCACCCGCCTCCCCGGCAGACCCAGTGCCCGGCCTGGGGCCCGGCGAGGTCCAGTGGAGGCGTCCCGCCGAGGGCTCCGGGACTTCTCCCGTTTGGCCCCGCGCCGCCTGATGTGTTTTCTGCAGGTGCCTCCTCTTCCTCTTTCGCCTTCTGGGACGAGCCCGCCGGCCGAGGGTGCCGGCTAAGGCGACCTCCCTTCGAGGCAAGTGACTGTCGAGAAGGGTGGCTTGGGGAGCGCGAAGAGAGGGCAGAAGGACGGACCGTGTGGAGCGCCTCCGACCGCCACCTGTCAGCACCTGCGGAAGATCCTGGCGCCCCTTTGGATCGGAGCATCTCGCTTGGGTAGCGAGAGGCGCGGACTATTAAAAAAAAGCTGTTTTCTTTTTTCTGGCACCGAACGAGAAGGGGGCCAAAGAAAAGCGAGGTGTGCAAAACTCTCCTCTCCTCCACCCACCCGTTTCTTGAACCTCCAGCAACGTCGCCTGCAGGGTTGCTGCACTTCCCACCGGCTTCACTCGGCGGCTCGGATCATGTCCGCTAAGCTTCTTGGGGTCTTCTTCCTCCTCTCTGTTTTCCAAGCCTGGTAAGTGCCGCTAGCGCATATATCCCCTGCTCATGTCTCCCCTCCCCCTTTTTTTCTTGGGGTTAAAAACAAAAACAAAACAAAACCCAAAGGTTTCCCCTGCCCTAAGACAAACCTAATCTTACAGGCAACAGATCCATCTCACTCGCACCCCCCTCTCCATTTGACTTGGGGCTCTACAGGACGGCGAAAAGAACTTGGTACTTCGGGGAAAGAGCGGGGAAATGGAGCAGGTGCGCGCGTAGGCGCGCACTGACATTGATTTAGGCGCGCAGCAGAAGCGCGGTGAAATTGTCTCCGATCTGGACACTAGTAACCGCCTCGTAACTGAGTACAGCTGCGCCCCCTGCTCTTCAGATGCCCAGGTTTGGAGAGACAGCGCAACCCCCCCCCCTCAAAACAACAACAACAACAACAACAAGCCCAAACCGGTCGCGGTCCTGGTTAAGAACCGCGACCGCTTCCAACCCTTGTCTCCCTAACCCACCGCTTGAATTCCTGTCCCTCTTCTGCGGAAAGTTTTCCTCTCGACTTCGTTTGCTAAAAGAAACCGAAGTGAGGTTTTATTCCCTCCATCTGTCGCGCCGTTTTGAAGCTCGTGCGGTTGCCTGCGTTGTCGGAAACGGGCGTCGAGAGAGAAATGCTGGATCCGGACGCGTTGGTAGGATCTTCCAGTGGCCGTGCTGGTTTCGCCTTCCTGTGACTCGGATTCGGTGGGGGGCATGAATTCGAAGCGGAGCGCCCTTCTGTTTTTTACGGGTCAGAATTTGGGAAAGGGCTGGGAAGAGAAGCGGAGGATGGCGGTTACTCGGTAGAACTCCAAATATAGGAAGGCTTTTCCCTAAATGAAATGAAGGAATCCTCCCCCAAGAAGCCAGACGGGATGGGAACGAGGTGAAAGCAAGTGAGCTTTATTAACCGTGTTTGTGTCTCCACAACCGATGTCTGGAATGTCTCCAGAGGCTCGTCTCCTTCGATGGCTCAAAGCGATTGCCTTGAATGGTGTTTTGTAAAAGGAGATTATCCAACCAGATAGCTTCCCTTTCAGAATTTACAACTGAATGCCACCGAACCAAACATCCACAATCGCCATGTCAATCGTGAAAGTGGTGGTGATTTCAGATCTGTTTGCGACTTTGCTAATGTTCTGGTTTTTTGTGGGGGGCTTTTGACGTTCCACTGCCCAGTTTTCTCTCCCTGCCCCTGCCTCCCTTTCCATTCTCAGGAGCAACCCTTCATGAAATGGACACTTGTGGACTGAACAACGGTTAACGCGATTTGGTTCCATTCGTTGGAACTGTTCAAGTTACAGGTGGAGTGGCATGCACAGATTTTTAAACCCATTCTAAGATGGTACAGCATTATTTTCCCTTCTAATCTGCAAGTCACCAAATATACATACAAGTAGTATGTACAACCCCAAGATTCTGAATCACCTGCATGGCAAGGATAAGATTACAAGTGGCTGCTTTTGCTGAGGTCCAGATATTATCTTTCATAAATCTGTTGGGGAATGCCAGTAAGAATGTGATTTGCACTTGAGTCTTGCTTGGAGGCTTCCTGGAGTCTATCACTCTGGAATAGATCCTTGAACTAGATAGATCCAAGTAGGATCCCCTTGAATTCCAGTTTAAAGCCATGACTTAATCAACTGGAAAGATCTTCCTGGTTCATGTGCAACACACCACAACTATTTGAACATAGATTTTCTTTTCTTTCTTTTGAAAGGCAGATGGCAGGCTTCATCTGACAAGAGGCATTCCTTCAAATGACATGTCTTTGAAAAGTATAAAGTATGGGCATTTTTCCTTACTCCAAAGTTATTGTTAGGAATAAGCTATATTTTCCTTCCCTGTCCCTCCCCGTGAAGGATGAATGATAATGGAGAGGAGGTGGAGTTAGGATAACAAGAAGGAAAGAGATACACATCCTTGACCCAAGCATTATTTCTTGGGTAAATTCTAAGCCCCTGCTAATATCTAGAAGATTCAGTATTTAATGCACAATTCATAAAAGGATCTCAAGGGAGATCCTGTGAGATGCAGCTTAGTCCTTATTTTCCCTTATTGCTTCAATGTTATCAGTGAGAGTGGGAGATAAGAATGATGAAGAACATTGTTCCTGAGCACAAAAGCAAATCCCACTATCCATAGTACTGTAATTCATCGGTGTTTGTGTGTGTGTGTGTGTCATTGTTGAGGTGCCTGAGGACACACTGAAGCAAAATATTCTACTTTTGTCAAGGCTACTTTTGTCTGCCTTGTTTATTGTGTAGGCATATGTTTGAGACTTCAGTTGAACATTGAGTGAGATAGAGCCATCATATGGAGAGTCCAAGATAAGGAAACACTAAAAATTATGACCATGGAAAGGATTGGCAGATCTAATTCCTGGAATAAAAATGGCAGGATTGGTTGCTGCAAAAGATTATCACAGTTTATTCCTCTGGAAACCATTACAGCAGATTTTACATCCATAAGGTCTTTCGGAATATTCTGTGGCAGGTATTGGACCAAGGTGACAAGCAGCCTCTTTCAATCATCATTTTGGGCAGCAGTTTACCTAGAGATGGTCAGAGCTATTCTTTTAACTCTTTCTTTTCCCTCCTCTATAGTTACTGATGTGTGTTCCATGTACCCACATTTACCATCTTTCCACAGGAGGTAAATGTAGCAACTCCAAACTAAAAATGATGCATGATAATTTAGTACAGATTTTGGTATTTTCTATAGGAGGAAGAGTTGTGCATTCCTAAGGGGAGAATAATCTGGTTCAAGATGCATTTCTTAATTGAGTTTTTGCAAGCCAGTAAAGCGCAAAGTGGAGAAATAATGGAGAGGTTCACTAGAAAAACTCTTATTGCAGATTGTGTGGGATGCTCTTTGAGGTTGCACAAATCCCTAGGTTCCTTTCCTGACCTCTAGTTCCATATTCATAATAGGTCCTTGAGGATAAGAAGTGACACTGTGCTTTCTGTAGGTGTTTCCATGGCTAAGATTTGGCAATGTTCAAATCCTGGACTATTTGTGCTAGCTTTATTTATTTATTTATTTATTTATTTATTTATTTATTTATTTATTCATTCATTCATTCATTCATTCATTCATTTATTTATTAATTAATTATTTGGATTTGTATGCCGCCCCTCTCCGAAGACTCGGGGCGGCTCACAACAAGTGAAAAGCAATCCAATACATAATCCAATTAATTAAAATATTGAAAAATTTAAAAAAACCCATATACTAAAATACATACACACAAGCATACCATATATAAATTCAACGTGCCCAGGGGGAGATGTTTAGTTTCCCCATGCCTGACGGCAAAGGTGGGTTTTGAGGAGTTTGCGGAAGGCAGGAAGAGTAGGGGCAGTTCTGATCTCCGGGGGGAGTTGGTTCCAGAGTCGGTGCCGCCACAGAGAAGGCTCTCCCCCTGGGGCCCGCCAACCGACATTGTTTAGTTGACGGGACCCGGAGGAGGCCCACTCTGTGGGACCTAATCGGTCGCTGGGATTCGTGCGGCAGAAGGCGGTCTCGGAGATATTCTGGTCCGATGCCATGAAGGGCTTTAAAGGTCATAACTTAGTTTATCCTGATTGTTGCATCTAGAAAAGAGTTTTCAAGATGTTTCATATTGCTAGTGCATTCAAGAATCCATCTTCTCTCCTGTTGCCACTTTTCTGGTTCCTAACAAGTCTGGAAAATGTGAATCATATTTGTATGATAAATATATACATGAACCAAACCAACTGCAATGAATTAACACCTGAAGTTTAAATGTTCCCAGCCCTCTTATATAAGGGCTCTGATGGAGTGGACAAATAACACTTTTGTTTAGCAAATATGCTGTTTGTTTCTTTGTTTACAGACATGACTCCTTAGTTTATTATTCTTATTTTTAAAATTCCTATCAGTTGGAAATTCAATTTTGGCCAAACACGAAGTTTTCATTAAAAAACAGAGATGGGTGTGAAAATTGATCCTTTTGAGTTTCAAAATAAAATCACCTGGTATGTATGTGGGGGAATTTGGAACACAAGTTTTCCAAAATTACAATATGATTTATAGCAGCAACCCTCCATTAGGAGAAACAGAAAACATGCAAATGATTATGTATTAGGGAAAAGGATGAAGAAAATGCAAACATTAGAGAAAAGTATGCACATATATTCATATTCATTCAAAATTTGGGGGGGCATGTTTGTAATGTCAGGACTGAATTAATGTTGATCATTTCTGTGAAAATGACATCAGATAACATAATAACTGACAAGGAGATTTTCCAGTCCAATCCCTTGCTCAGGAAGGAAACACTATACTGTTTCAGACACATTGTTGTCCAAACTCTTGGAGATTATGTTGGAACACCCTTAATTTATGGAGGCAGGTTGTTCCATTGATTTATTGTTCTATCTATCAAAACAATTTCTCCTTAGTTCTAGGTTGCTTCTCTCTTTGATTAGTTTCCACCCATTAGTTTCCACCCATTGCTTCTTGTTCTGCCTTCAGGTACTTTGGAGAATAGAACCCACCTACCCCACTCTTTTTTGTGGCTGCCTCTGAGATCTTGGAACACTGTATTACATCACAACTGGTCCTTCTTTTCATTCAACTAGACATACCAGTTTGTGAAACCGTTTTAGTCTCAGGTCCCCTAATCATCTTTGTTGGTTTTCACTATACGCCTTCTAGAGTCTCAAGATGTTTTCTACACTGTGGCAATCAAAACAAAATTGACATTTACTTTTTAGAATATGGCAAAGTGCTTTGACCAGGTTTATGAGATAACCTAACATCCAAGTCATCTAAGACAGTTGAACATCAACCCCACATTCTATGGCAATGGCATCAACACTTTTTAATTAAAGTTCTTGAGTTTTTGAGTAACAGAAATAAACATAAATAGTCCTCTATATGGACTTGTCACATATTTTGCTTATGTTTATACTGCCATCTTCTTCTTGACTGAAAAACCCTTAAAACAGCTTCTACAATATCCCACCTTCTGTTCAATTTTCTCTTTTCTACACCTTTTCTATTCTGTCCCATGTGATGGGATGATTAGAGCTTTACATGATCATTCAGATGCAGCAAAACCACATATTTGTATAAGCAGAGGAAGTGACTAACCTTTTTATCCAACTCCTTCCCAATAATTTTGGAGACAAATGTTTCTTTTGTATCCCCACTGCACACTGAATTGAGATTTGCAGCTCACTATCCCAGCCCCGTGATCTTCTTGTGTTGCAGTTCTGTCTGATTATCACCATAGGGATTCCTTCCCAAAATTTACAGCACTTTGTGTTACATCAAATCTCACTTTTGTTGGCCCAGACAAGTCCTTTAGGTCTGGTTCAGAGATCCTGCTAAATGGACTAAGCTTGGGTTGACTGGATTCAAATGAAAGTCTAGAATATAAATACTGATTTGTCACAATCTAGACTTGATTTGGCCAACCTACTCATAGAAGATAGAACATAGAATAATAGAGTTGGAAGGGACCTTGGTAGTCCAAATACCTTTTCAAGTAGGAGACCTTGTATCTTTCAGACAAATGGTTGTCCAGTCTATTTTTGGGTGCTCCTATAATGGAGCACCCACAACTTCTGAAGGCAAACTACTCTATTGGTTGATTACTCTGTAAGGAATTTTCTCCTGAACTCTACATTCCTTCTCTGCTTGGTTAGTTTCCAGCAAGTCACATTAAGGCTTGGACCATAGACGTCCTTTATATCACTGTCTTCTGATTTTGTTATAAATGAAATAATAATTGGTTCCCTCATAATGCAGATGATTAGAGAGATTCTTCATACCATTCAACTGGTTGCTTGGTTTCTCTTCCTTAATTAGTTACCGGACCATGGAAGACCGATTCTCTTATCTGATGAGGAATTAATTGCTAATGAGTGATAGTGGTGATAGTTAATGATCAGCCTTTTCAGTCAACTTCTTGCAAGCAACATGAGTTGTGTCTAAAGTGTGAAGTTTGATTAGGGATCTCTATGAATCATATAATTATGTCCATTTCTTGAAATAAGTAACCTTGGTTTATACAATTACTTTCCCTGTAAATCTTGCACAAAATGAAACACTGAAATCATGGAAAAACAGAGGGGCAGAGTATGGTATCAAAATTGTAATCCAAAGACATTAAAAAATGTGTCCATAATTAAAGAAAACCTCCTGTGCTACATTGTTCAAATGTGTTTTATTTCCTCTGTCATGTTCAATGGATGGTAAAAGCATTTATCCACTTGTTCTATTGCATGTAGGTATAACAGACAAGAAGTAGAACTATATGACACATTTTATTAGCATTCTTTCTTGTGTTGTGCATAGTAGATTTGCCCAAATTAAAAACTCATTTTAAGGCTGAAAATCCTTCAGCTTTGGGAAAGGCAAAAGCTAATAGGAACAGAGTACCATTGTGGTTTACAGCTTTCCTATGGTGTGAATTCACTTTTCTGCGGCTTATCATTTGGCTAAGAATTTGGTTTCTGTGAAAAAAATAATGGAAGTGCAGTTCATTAACACCAGAAATTTGGAAACATATCAAAACCACCTGAGGATTTTCCACCAAAACCATCTGAAGTGTTTTTTTCAAACACCCCCCCCCCCACCAAAATGCTGAAAAGTAAATGGAGACCACACACACAAATAGAATCATAGGACAGCATTATGGTAAATGTTGTGAGCAAGAGCAGAAATGAGTTTTGTTCCAAAAATCTTAGGTGATTTGAGAGGGAAGAAGCTTTAGTAGGTTTCTAGAACTTTGGTGCAAATTAATCATTACTCCATAATTTGCATAATTGCAATTTTTTTTCCACAGAAAGGAAATTCTTAACCAGATGATAAACCACATAAAAGTGATTGCACACCATAGGAAAACCTGTAAATCACAACAGTGCTCAAAGAAAGTTGAAAATAATGCCGTCTGCATATGTTTTGATCTTTAAAATTCTAGAACAACTCTTATTTTTTTTGTTTGTTTGCTTATTTATTTATTATAGATCTCTAAGCTGCCCTTCTTGAGGTGACTTTTCCTATTAATTAAATTAAATTAACCTACTTTAAGCCTGGGTGAAGAGTTAGTGGTCTTCCAAATGCTTTGGATGCTAATTCCCATGGGCCCCAGATAGGACAATGAGGGAGTGGGGGGGAGTTGTAGATCTTAAAGTAATCTCAATTCAAACAGAGGGTGTCTTGATTATAGCTCAAGATACAAATTAAAATATATTTTTCTTTCCTCCTAAAACCAATGATGAAGATGAAAGTTGAATTAATTCATTCTCTTCCCCACCCACCCACATATATAATCTGGCAACAGTTCATAGCCTTTAAAGAAAACCTGAAATATTTGTCATGAATGCAGATACTTCCTGTTATATCCCCTCCCGCACCCATAATTTACAGCAGTCATTTCAACTGCCAATTTTGGTGCATTGTGGTGGATTTTAAAGACTTAACATTCACAGTGCAGAAAGAGCCAAAGGAACATATCCAGCATTTGACCCTGAGTGGATAAGAACTGAAAAATAAAGATAGGAAAGGGCGAAGAATGTGTGTTTATTTTTAATTATTTGGGCTGTTCCGAGTGAGGGTATTACTCTGCAGTTATCCTACTTTTTTTCAATTTTACAGAGAACTCAGATATTGTAGCTTTATTTCATAACACCCCCTCTCGTCCCGTTATAATATATGATATACTTTCACATATTGCTTTTCCCCCCCTTATCACAACCTATCAAATAGAAAAGACAAAATGCAGCGCACTATCTTTTGTTTTAGTTATATTATAATATCTCTTGATAAAAAGATACTGCGTGCATAGCTACTTCATTTTTGTTGATTAGTTAGTTAGTTAGTTGTTTTCAATATTTAGACAGCCTTAATCAAAAAGACTGGCTTGTGTGAAATAGGGAAAAACAACAATCTAGTGATCAACCCTATAAAACAACATTACACTCAGTCTACAATCACATTATTAGCCAATACACCGATTTCAGAGCAGGTATAATTCTAAAAAACCCCAGTTATCCTAACTAATCATCTGAGTGCTACGTTCTATTCAGTTTCAGCATGTCAGCATCTGAGCCATTTTCAAAGGGAGCTCCCATAGTCCAGTCAGGAAATGATGTCTGGACTCACTGAAAATGTGCATGAATAACACACAGCAATTACAGAATTTAAGGCTCAGCAGTATACATTATTGGTTTTATATGCAAGAAATTTCTGCTAACCCCATTTCCTTAGTTACTCTTCCTCTTTGTTGCCGAGCTTGTTAAAAGTTTTAAAAAGTTAATTTTACATGGATCTTTTTTCCCAGTTTTGAATTTCACTAAAATTTCATAAAGGAATAGAAAATGTAGGGCTAGCTGGCTGCTCAGTAATAAGTGCACTATTTTTCCTGCCGTCCCTGTCCTTCTGTCCTATTATCTTTGTTATCACTTCTTTATACTTTGTTATGTTAATAATTCTACACTTGTATGACAAATATAATATAAATCAAAACCATCGCTTTGAATGACCCAAATTACAAAAAAACAAAAACACAAAAAAAACCCAACCCCTTTTAGAATTGGTGTTTCTACAGCATAGAATAAATTATTATTATTTATTTATTAGATTTGTATGCCGCCCCTCTCCGAGGACTTGGAGCGGCTAAGTATTTGGATGTGGATTGACCCTTGATGTCTTGAAAATAAGAAATCACAAGAAAACAGGATTCTATTGGGAACTTAAACTTCATGAATCTAGTACAGATAATCCTTGACTTGCAATAATTCATTTAGTGACTAGATCAACAGTTCAAACAGTACAATGGCACTGAAAAAAAGTGACATGACTAGTTTTCACATTCACAGCCGTCACAGCATGCCCATGGTCATGTGATTTACATTCAGATGCTTAACAACGGGTTCATATTTATGGCTGTAGCAGTGTCATGTTATCTCCTTTTGTGAACTTCTGGCAAGTAAATACGAAAGCTTGATTCACTTAGCAAAAGTGTCACTAATTTAATGACTGTGGTGATTCACTTAACAAATGTGGTGAGAAAAGTCATAAAATGGGGCAAAACTCATTTAGCACATTTTTCAACTTAGCAGCATAAATTTTGGGCCATAAAATTGTGATCATAAATTGAGGACTACATGTACTTAAGAAATGTTAGATTTTGGACTTCATAATCTTACTTAAGCTTGAAGGGTTCACACACACACACACACACACACACACACACACACACACACACAAAACCCCTTTAAATAACATGTTATATTTTCACATATCTCTGTTCTACTAGGAACCAATGCCTTTGGCATCTGCAGAGGAGATAAAAAGAATCAAATTGGTGTTGTATGCACACCCAAAATGATCAGAGAGTGTGGCAGGATGTCATAATTTTATTTTCATCATCCTGATGAAGGCACAAAGATATTGCAGCTGCTGCTGTGGCTCAACCCCCCTGACTTATTTTGAATGCCTCAAAGTTTGATTCTGGATGCAACTAAGGATTTTCTGGGCCAACATAGCCTCAAGATACTGCTTTGCCAGAGCTGCTCAGCACCCAAGCCTGCTTTTTTAAGAAGAATTGGAATGGCTCCATCTGAATACAAATTGAATTTACCTTGTATCCTCTAATAAGTCATTCCAGCAAGAAAAATAATTCAGCTAATGTGTCTTGACAAATCATGGATGTCAGCATTTGAAATGAAACAGGCAGAGGAAGACTTAGGAGTGAACCACTAAGTGCCAGGAGAAACAAATTAGTTTCCCTTGAGTTTTTTTTAGCTCAAATATTGAAGATGTACTAATTTAACTTAGTACTTAATACAGCACACAGAATAAGTAATTTAATTTAGACAGCACTCACGTTTGTTTGGTTGCTTGCTGGTGCTTATATAATTTACATTCAGCTGTAGCAAACTCTCAGATGCAATGAGAGATGGCAAAATATGAAAAAGTTAACTTTCAGAGAGGTAAGCAAAAAGGATGAAATTAAAGGGGAAAAAAATCACATTAAGAAGACCACCCTTTTATGGTGGTGTGCATAAATAAACCCAGAAGCGGTTCATGCTACTCATGAATAGCCAATCTGAGAATGTTTGGCTTTATTTCTCCTTTTTAAAAATAAAATATACCCTATCTTTTAGACTTGAAATACAAATCAGATTGCTTGTGCTTTTAAAAGAGCATGGGAAGCCACCTTATTCCAAACCACTCTTTCTACTCCAATTATTGTCTATTGTGTCTATGGTGTATTCTGGCTGAACTGGTTCAGAGATGGGGGAAATGTAATACAGTACTTTAAATTTGAATAGTTTACGGAGTAATCAAGAATAAGTAGTTCCATTCCAAAAACAACGCAAGACTTAGAAGCTTCCCTTCTAGAATTTTAATCAAAGTGAGAATTCCCTCCCATGGTCAACTACTAGATTGAATTAAAATACTGACTTGCAAACATCCACATTAATACATATGATCCCTCACCAGCTGTGTAATTGAACAGTTTTGTATCAAAATGTTCTATATGTCTTCCTGCTTTCTGAAAGCAGTGGAAGTGGTAGAGTCAAACTTGGCACTTTAAAATTTCTGGTGTCAGTTCAGTTTTTCAATACGTAGTGCCCCAGTCAAAAAATTATATTGCTAAAAAAAAGTTTTTTTTAAAAAAAACAATATAACTTGAGTGCATACACTGTAAGCCTATACTTTATGATTGTGGAAGAAAGTTGATTTTGCCAAGTTAAGAAAGTTGGGGGTTTTAGTCACTCACATGATTCAAGAGCTTTGCCTTCAAATTTCTTGCCAAGGCTTCTTTGCATGGAAGATAGAAAATAATTTAAAATGGGGTAAAAATGAGATTTTGCATTTGAATGTTTTATATTATAATATTTGCAGATTGATGAATGCTACATTTGAAGTTTTCTAGACTGCTCTATTAGTCCTGGTTGCTACAACTTAGAAAAAAATGTAAATAGAGGCATCTTCATGTATATATATATTTTAAAAGACATGTATTTATTCCTAAATTTGTGATCTGGTGGACAAATACTGATGTAAAAATATGCAATTATTTTTAGCCTTTAGCTTTCCAGAAGTGGCATAGGTTAGACAAACTAAATTTATCTTTAATCTAATAATAGAAACACATTCACATGCAGGATTTTCTCAGCTTTCTTAACTTTTATTCTATTGCATGTAATTTATGTGATTTTAAATTGTTTTAAATTGCAGTTCAAGAAAGGTGGAAGATGATGACTTTGATGATTTTACAACAAACCAAAAATGGGTAATGTCTCCAAAAGCTCATGATACTGATGTGACACTGTTGTTAAACAAGTTACTGAGAGAATATGATAAAAAGCTGCGACCCGATATTGGAAGTAAGTGTTTTTTCTTTCCAATTTCTAAGAAGACTATGAATACTTAATTTACCTAATTGCAGATGGTTATTCCCATTATAATGATAAATCATCATGATCTGAAAGGTCCATTTATGGAGGAGTTTTCCATCAGTCTAATTAGATCTAGTATGGTAGTATGAAGCACAAGATTCAAGTATCTCTACTTAAGAACTTAATTCGTTCCATAACCAGGTTCTTAAGTAGAAAAGTTTGTAAGTAGAAGCAATTTTCCCGATAGGAATCAATGTAAAAACAAATAATGCGTGCAAACCCATTAGGAAAAAAGATAAAAGCTTGGAATTTGGGTGAGAGTGAGAGGAGGAGGAAGAGGAGGAGGACAGTCGCTGCCCAGAATGAAGGGAGTGTTTCTTTTGTGCTGCTCTCAAATTTCCTGGGAAATTTTTCCGGGCTCGGGTTCTTAAGTAGAAAATGGTTCTTAAGAAGAGGCAAAAACTTGAACACCCAGTTCTTATCTAGAAAAGTTCTTAAATAGAGGTACCACTGTACCAGTGATAGGCTACCAATTTTTTTGCTACCACAATCTGGGTGTGGCTTATGCATTTTGTTTCAACATTTTTCAGTGCAAATTGGGTGCTCTGGGGTGGAGCTCCAAATTTTGCTACCAGAACTGTGTTCCTGACCGTTCCCATCGGAGCCCATCACTGCACTGTACCATGATTAGGAGATATTGTATACTGTGCATTTAAACATAAATTAAGTAACTCATTATATAATAGTATGATCATTTATTTACCTACATTTAGATTATCAATATTGTAAAGTTTAATTTCAACTCCATCTCCAGAATACTCCAAAATTATGCTGTTCTGATTGAAAGTATGTTAAAAAAAACAGATCATGAAATGGACATTGAATTTAGCATCATTTCTTGAATGTAAGATAAAGGTGATAAAAGCTCTCAAGAATGAGCATCTGGTAGTTCTCTAGAAGTTGACAAAATATATTTTCTATCATCCTGGATATTAACCCTTCATACTACAGCTGATGCTAATAATATTTGAAAGGCCAGAGGTAGCCCATAACTGGTAGACAAAAATATAATGATACTGTAAGTATGCTATTGATACAGATCATTTTTAAAAATGCTATTAATTAAATTAAACTGGCAGAAGTTTAAACATAGGTGTGCAATTTACCCACAATATTTATTACCAGGATATAAAAATGGGAATTAGTGTAAAGCCCCTTTAAAAATTGTTAGGCAAATTTGCAGAAGCTAAGAGTTTCCTCTGCAAATATTAACCATAATAATGAAGAATGACACTTGCTTTTAGAAGTAATATATCTGTATAACAATGTATGCTGAAGCACAACTTATTTTTATTCTCTGCCACTTGGGAGGTAGCTATATTAATCAAAAGCAACAATAAAAAACTAACAGGCTTGTGAAAGGTTAAAAATTCAGGGTTATTATAATATAAGCATTTATGGGCTGATAATATTTATTTCATCCTGCATTGGATGAAATGCAGGATGTGATACCCTCTATTGGCAGAAGTATTTGCATAGATTTTATACATATGTATATATACACACACACATACACTCACAGAGAGAAATATGTTATGATTGTATATGAAAAGCTAAAGATATGCAAGACAGCTATTGCAAACACTTTTTGAAAAAGGGTTGATTGGAGTATTGAAGTATTTGCTCTTTACTATTTTTTCCTACTAGTAAAGTCCCTTTCTGTCCAAATCATATTCTGATGCATAATTTGCTCTGATTAGTTGATTATAAAGATCAAGCGTTTCATTTTGGCGAGTTATCTCTTTGCAAACCCATTTTGATTGTGATTTGGCAGCCTAGCAAGGATATCAACAATAATGTTTTTTTTCCTTAAATGCTTTAGCTAAAGAAATCTGAGTTTATTGGGACCAAGAAAGAATAGCTTTGAAATCTATTCCACCAATGGGGAAAAAAGGATAGATAAACACCGCTTTCCATTGAACCATCTTCCTCATATAGTCTATGGTTAGTTGAAATGTAGAGCCAATATTGCCAACTGTTAGCAGTTTGATCCTGACTGGCTCAAGGTGGACTTAGCCTTTCTTTCTTTCTTTCTTTCTTTCTTTCTTTCTCTCTTTCTTTCTCTCTTTCTTTCTCTCTTTCTTTCTCTCTCTCTCTCTCTCTGTTTTTGTTTCTTTGTTTGTCTCTCAATAAGTGCAAGGAAACAGGATACATGAAAAAATGGCACAAATAATTGGATATAAAGAAGCACAAAATAGCCATAAACACATAAAATGAGCACATACAAATGGGTACAATAGGATGGAGATAGTAGGCATGCTAGTGCACTTATACAAGCCCCTTAGGGACCTCTTAAGAAATGTGTAAGGTCCATAATAGACTATTTAAGGTAAAAAAGTATGGGGGTTAGACAGTGATGGGCTACCAAAATTTTTACTGCCACACTGTGGGCGTGGCTTATGCATTTTGTTTCAACATCTTTCACTGCAAATTGGGTGCTCTTGGGTGGAGCTCCAAATTTTGCTACCGGTACTGCATTCCTGACCATTCCCGTAGGAGCCCATCACCAGGGTTAGAGAAACTAACAACAGGATCAGGTAAAGTGTTCCAGATATTTACTACTCTATTGCAGAAGTCATATTTTCTGCAATTAAGATTAGAGCGGATTACATTTAGTTTGTATCTATTGATAGCCCTAGTGTTAGTACGGTTGAAATTAAAGTAGTAATTAACAGGTAGGATGTTAAGGTAGATGATCTTGTGTACAAAGCTTAGGTCAGAATGTAGACAGGGTAGTTCAAGGTTCTGAAGGGCTAATATTTCAAGTCTACTGGAATAAGGAATTTTATTGTGAGCAGAAGAGTTGAATACTCTTCTTGTAAAATACCTCTGGGCCAGGGGTGGATTGCTATTGGTGAGATCTGTTGCGCCACTCCAGTAATGGCCTGCTGATTGTGCAATTTGGGGGTGAAGCGCCAATGCTGTCTTTGCTGGTCCATGCATGCCACCATCTTTTTTTTCTTATTTTTGGTGATTTTTTTGGCTCTCTGAGCATGCGCAGAAGGAAATTACTGATTGCACCCAGAAGATCAGGTCTCAATATTTGTTCATTTTTCACTTGTGGCCATAATGTGGCGAGTAATAATCTTTATTTTCCATTCTGGCAAGTAGGCCAATGGACATACACACAGATACAGGCATTGGAATATCATTAAAAAAATAACTATATTATCTAGTGGAAGTACAGTTCAGCTGTTGACGATTGTGGTTGAACTGAAAGATTTGATTCCATATGAATTGAAAAGAGCCTCTTTTTTTTTTTTTTTTTAAATCAGCTTCTCTTAGGGAATATATTGGTGCTATCATCTAGCCTTTGGTTTGTGAAATGGCCACCAATGTGTTTTGCATTGTTTAAAATCTCATTAATTGTATGAAAGCAATGTTTATGTTTGTGCATGTGTTTGTTGTGTTCATATATATATTCATAATTCTGTTAACACTTTATGCATCTTGATAACTTTGTGGATAAACTTAAGGCAAAAACCAAAATTTTCTTCTAGAGAAAATGGCATGGTTGTAGACAAGTTTTAAAAATTTGAAAGAAAACCATACATGAATTGGCTCATGAGAAATGGGTATATTTAGTATTGCTCTTAGACTATGATGTTCTCCCATCAGAGTAATACTTGTTCCCATTCTCTAGGCTTTCAAAGCAGGAACCAGGAATCAATTTATTGAGCTTGACCTTTCAAGTTGTCTTAGATTGTTCTCACATTTTAAAAGGCTTTTATTATTGTTTTCCAGGGCTTTGCCCAGCTTACTATTCACAGCTTTGGAAAAAAGATAGCATAGAGCCATTATTAATGAATAAAACCAATAAAGAATTAAAGAGAAAAATGTCCAGTGAGAATGAAAACTAGAATTCTAGCAGCAGCGGTGTATTCAGAATGTGAATGATCTTCTAACAGCTTAGCAATTAGATCTGAAGCAAGCTAACATTTTTCTCAGATAACCAAATTAATGAGGCTAAATGACAATGTTCAAACAGAGTCCAGGGAAGCTACTATTTTTCAAGAACACAGAAAACTGCAACAAATTCAGTAATTCTTAAGCATAATGTGATATATGTATATATTTTTGGCTTTAATTTATTAGCTCAATGTGAAATGAGCTATTTATTGCTAATGAGAAATCAGTGATATTTGTATTTATATGTGTTTGTGTTTAACACTATGGTACGGAAGGTTTTTAGATTTTTTTTATATGTGTATGAGAAAGAATTGGATGTTAGATATGCAGTATAATGTCATTGCTAGTTCATTAGTAAACTTTTTCTCTTCTACCAAATGGCAATTTTATTTGGATTATAAAAATGTAGTGTTTTTAATGTCAAGGAACATCTATTCTAGTATTATATTTATAAGTAAACTGGCTACACAACAGTTAACATTCTATGTCACAATATGCAGTGCCAGACTCAGAAGCTTTTTAACACCAGCTTTCGAATCTTTAACAATAACACAGTTCACAACCAGTAGGAAGACTTGCAACAAAATTTTAAGAGTGTTATCTTGGTTTATTATATATACATATCCTGCCTTTCAGGCCACTAACTTCAAAATAGATTATTCCTACATATGAACCTCAAATGAGCAGCTAAATTGTTCAGTTCTGATGTTACAGCAAATAATCCAATCACAGTGAATGCCAGTAAGGTGGCTTAATAGTCGTATATTTTTCCTAATATTTAAAGATCATTTATTTATTTTATTTTATTTATTTATTAGATTTGTATGCCACCCCTCTCCATTTGTTGTCATCATAGTAATTATTACTATATCATAGCATGGATTCATCAATCTGGGCTTAGATTGAAAAGATAATTGGCCTCTTGTCTATTCGAATATTGTTCCAGGCAGCATTAAGATTCTTAAATAGTTCTACTAAACTGCAACCAGGTTTTTCTGCTGATTGAGTTTATGCAATCAAATCAGTACTGACTCTTAATAAACATACAAATAGATCTCCTCCAGAATGATCTCTTACCAATCTGTCCCTTCAGGTCTTAACAGTGCACCCATAGACCTACTATACTTGTTATAAATTCCTACAACAATTCTACAAGAATATTTATCCTGGCAGTTTTGTTGAATTCATAGAAACAAAATTTGTCCTTCAGCAATTTGGTATCTTTCTTCTTCTATTTTGTTTTGAAGGACAGAGTCTGACAGTAAATATTTATTGTATCTTTCTTAGAGATTTATGGAATATTATATGTTATGCTTAGAACATAAAACATTGAATAATAGAATGAGAATGCACTGTGGAGCTTTTCTAGTCCAACTCCAAACTAAAGCAGGATACTCTATACTGGTGATGGCAAAACCTTTCGGCACCAAAATCTATTTTTTTTTATGTTTATGTTTTTTTATTTTTTCTTCATCTACGCATGTGCAGAAGCTTAGTTTCTGGCACTTTGCACATGGTCGCCATCTTCTTTTCGGCTTTCTTTTTTCTTTTTTAAATTTAGAAACATAGAAACATAGAAGATTGACGGCATATAAGAAATTATAATTAACCATGAACAGAGGATACAAAAAATTGAAACAGACACAAAAAGAATCGATGAGAGAAGAATCGAAGCGGAAGGAAGATTAATTGCGGCCAATAACGAGCTCGAAAACTCAATCGCAATCCTGGAAATGGAGAAAGCAGCTTACTTTCTCCGCTTTCAAAATATTCCCGAAAATGCAGATGAAGATCTATTCAATAAACTAGCGCAGCTGATCACTGATAATACACAAATTGAACTAGACGAGGTCAAAGACCACATCGATGAAATTTACAGAATTCAAACAAACTATGCTAAGAACCACAGATTACCCAGAGAGGTCCACGTAAAATTTACCAAAAAATCTATTAGGGACGAAATATACAAATCAACAAGAAATGGGAAAATCTTGTATCAAGAAAAAGACATAATAATTCTCAAACAGATCCCGAAAAGAATAAGGGAGAAAAGGAGAGAGTTCCATTACTTCACAGCAAAGCTATTGAGAAGGGGAATCCCATTCCGATGGCTAATTCCGGACGGTCTCCTGGTAACGTGGAATGGGAAAAAAATCAAAATAGACTCGTTCGAGAAAGCAGATTATTTCATTCAAAAACATCTAGAACAGGAGCCAGAGAACCATCAAACTATAGAAGATCTACCACAGGAGGAGAGACGGACTGAGGATAGAAGAGAGGAGGAACAAGACAAGGAAGAACAACAAAAGGAACAAAGGGTTACAAGAGCGGCGGCCAAACCTCAATAAAGGAAAGGAAAGCAACCGGAAAAAAAGGGAAGAAAATGACGCTAAAAACACTTGAGTTAATTTCTGTAAACATCAATGGATTGAATTCTCCGATAAAAAGAAAACAGATAATGACGAAATTATTAAAACAAAATTCAGATATATTATGCCTTCAAGAAGTACATATCAGAAATCAGGATCATAAACTCCTAGAAAATAAAAAATTAGGTAAACTATTCACAGCTCTAACAGACTCAAAAAAGAGAGGGATTGCTTTATACATTAAGGACATATACCAACCGGAAAAAATTTACTCAGATGAAGATGGAAGAATACTGATTGTAAAAATTAAAATAGGATATAGAGAAATAGTGATAGTGGCGATTTACGCTACAAACACAAAACAGAAACAATTCTACAAAAAATTAGCTGAACAGTTAGCACATATACAAAAAGGGGACATTTGTATCATTGGGGATTATAATGCAGTGAGTGACATTAAAAAAGATTTTAAATCTATGAAGAAAAAATTAAAAAATAGAAAAACACTGCCATCAGAATTCCAGGAAATAGCAAGGGAATATAGATTGGTAGATATTTGGAGAGAAAGACATCCATCTGCCCGGGAATACACTTTTTACTCATCGCCCCAAAAGTCATGGTCCCGAATAGACATGATCTGGACAGACCAAAATTTTGGGAAATTAATCCACGAGATTGAAATAGGCCCAAACATATGGGCAGACCATCAACCAATATTGATGAAAATTAAAATACCGACCCCAGGACAACACCGTTGGTCCATAAACCAGCTATTATTCCAAGATCAGGATTATATTAAACATATTAAACAAGAACTCAAGCTATTCTTAAGAGACAATTGGAATACTGACACCACTATTCAGAACATCTGGGATACAATAAAAGCATTTATGAGAGGGATAACAATAGCTTACCTAGCAAAAAAAAAGAAACATAAAGATAGGAAATTAGACGAATTTAAGAGTAAACTAAAACACTTAGAAATAGAAGCTCAAAAAGACCTCCAAAATGGAAAAATAAGAGAAGAGATAGACACAATAAAACACAACATCAATCTAATAATACAAGACGAAATTGTCATAAAATTAAGGAAGACCAATCAATACCAATTTGAAAACGCGAATAAAATAGGTAGATGGCTTGCTTATAAACTAAAAAAAACAGGAAGAAGAGCGATACATACAAACTTTAGAAGATAAAAACGGGGAAATACAACATATACTGGGGGGGGGGGGGAAGAACATAGCAGTGGAATACTATGCCCATTTGTATCGAAAGGAAGAAACAAATCAAGCCCAATTAAATAAATACTTAGAGGAAGCGAAAGTACAAAAGATAGCAGAATCAGATGAAACTATACTAAATAAAGAAATAACCATATCAGAAGTTGAATACGCAATAGCTAAACAAAAGAATAGCAAAACTCCAGGCCCAGATGGGATACCGGCCGAATTTTATAAAGAGCTAAAGGAGTCTTTACTTGAAATTCTAGTAATAATATTTAACGAAGTATTAGGAAAAGGTTTGCTACCGACATCTTGGACACAAGCCTTAATAAGTTTAATCACGAAAGACCCGGAAAAAAAAACCACATACAAAATTATCGGCCAATATCCCTTCTCAATGTTGATTATAAAATCTTTATGACAATAATAGCCGAAAGACTCAAACCAATCTTAAATAAAATAACAAAGGAAGATCAAAATGGCTTCCTCCCAGGTAGATACATAAGAAACAACACAAGAACAATACTCAACACTTTAGAATATTACGAGACACATTCAGAAAAACAATTAGCACTAATATTTTTGGACGCCCAAAAGGCTTTCGATAACTTAAGATGGGAATTTACTCTTGAATTAATTAAAAAAATGCAATTCGGCCGAAAAATGATAAAAACTATTCAAACTATATATAACACCCAATCAGCTCAAATAATACTTAATGGTGAATTAACGAGGTCTTTTCAAATCTCAAAAGGAGTCCGACAAGGATGTCCCTTATCTCCGCTTCTATATATTTTAGCAGTAGAAACAGTACTAAATCAAATAAGAACCAATGCGAGAATCACAGGTCTCACGATAAAAAAACAGGAATTTAAAGTCCAAGCTTACGCAGATGACTTAGCATTTATTTTGGAGGACCCAATAGAAGCAGGGGAATATCTATTGAGAGAAGTTCAACGATATGGAGAGGTAGCTGGTCTAAAAATCAATAAACAAAAAACCAAAATCATAACCAAAAACATGAACATCAAACAAGAACAGGAACTAGAAAAAATTTTAGGAATTCAAATCGTCAAAAAAGTAAAATATCTGGGCATAATACTAACTAAAAGGTGTGGCACAATTCAAAAGGATAACTATGATCTAATCAAAAAAACAGAACAACAGTTAATTAGGTGGAATAAAATTCACATCTCATTATCAGGGAGGATAGCTACAATTAAAATGTCTATCTTACCTAATTTTTTATATTTATTCCAGACTATCCCAATAAAATTGAACAAAAACTTTTTCACCAAAATAAACACAACTATTTCAAAATTTATCTGGGCGGGGGAAAAACCAAGGGTGAGATTTAAAGCTCTACAAGACAGAGTAACACAAGGCGGATTTGGACTACCAAACTTTCAAGTCTACTACGAAGCATCGGTTCTTCTATGGGCAAAAGAATGGATAACCCTCCAAGACCAGAGAACTTTGGCTTTGGAGGGACACAACATTCTACAGGGTTGGCATAGCTTCCTATGGAATGAAAAAGAGAAAATACCAGTATATTTTAGAAACCACATGATCAGGGACTCCTTAATAAATGTATGGTTAAGAATTAAAAAAGAACACTAGTAAAAGATAATATGATTACTTGGGCCAAAAATATAGGTCAAAACATCTATATAGAACAATGGGAACAAATGTGGAGAAACCTGAAAATTACTAAATCAATACCATACAAAGAAAATCTACAAAAAATGTTTTATAGATGGCACTTACCCCCAACTAGATTGGCTAAGATCTACCCCAACCTAAAACCAAACTGTTGGAGATGCAACAGCATAACTGGAACCTTCTATCACCTATGGTGGACATGCCCACGCATAAAAAAACTATGGAAAAAAATTCAAACATGGATACAACAAATCACAGCAATTTCATTAAAACTTAGACCAGAAATATTCCTCCTGGGCATAATGGATTTGGAAAATAAAAAAGAAGACCTATACCTAATACAGCATATAATTACAGCTACAAGAATCACAATAGCACAAAATTGGAAAAAAGACAATACACCAAGTGAAAGAGAAATTATTTTAAATAATTATGATTGTGCAGAAATGGATAGGCTCACCCAAAAACTTAAAAATAAAGAAGATTCGAGATTCTATAAGAATTGGGAAAAATTTTACAACTGGGTAAAAATCAAAAAACAAATGGAGAAAGGAAAAAAAGACAAGGAAACAACACAAATTGTAGATGAAAAATACATTAACGGATAGTGGAGAAACCTTTATAGCGACATAACATAAAACTCTGAACGGTTTTATCGGATTATTATGAACACCTTGATCAACCCAATATGACTTTATCTCAAGTGTAATCTAGAAATGTATTCATAAAAATAAAACAACAACAGAAAATCAAAAAATAACAAAAACCACGCCCAATTAGTAATTTAAAGCTTTCAGAATTGTTACAGTTCACTGGGGGGGAGGGGGAGGGAAGGAAGAGTCAGAGGACTTAAATGATAACGAATTTCCATAATTGGTTCTGGGTTTGATATGTATACTGACTGGATAAAGTTCAATTGAACAAAATAATCATATTACACTTGCGAGTATATGTTATCATAATGATGGCAATTAAGAGATATTTACTCTTCCTCCCTTTGTACATACTTTTCTTTTTGTAAACTAATAAAAAATATTTTTTTTAAAAAAAATAGAAGATTGACGGCAGAAAAAGTCCTCATGGTCCATCTAGTCTGCCATTATACTATTTTCTGTATTTTATCTTAGGATGGATATATGTTTATCCCAGGCATGTTTAAATTCAGTTACTGTGGATTTACCAACCACGTCTGCTGGAAGTTTGTTCCAAGCATCTACTATTCTTTCAGTAAAATAATATTTTCTCATGTTGCTTCTGATCTTTCCCCCAACTAACCTCAAATTGTGCCCCCTTGTTCTTGTGTTCACTTTCCTATTAAAAACACTTCCCTCCTGAACCTTATTTAACCCTTTAACATATTTAAATGTTTCGATCATGTCCCCCCTTTCCCTTCTGTCCTCCAGACTATACAGATTGAGTTCATTAAGTCTTTCCTGATACATTTTTTGCTTAAGACCTTCCACCATTTTTGCTGCCCGTTTTTGGACCTGTTCAATTTTTATTTTCAATCTAATTTAATTTTAATTTTATATTTTATTTTTCTTCTGAGCATGTGCAGAAGCCGAGTTTCCGGCACTGTGTATGTGATCGCCATTTTGAGAAAGCAAACTGGCAGTGCGGTAAGTTAAAACCCATCCCTGCTTGGGTCCTCTTAACTTTTCAGTCCCAAGAAGCGGATGAAAAATGTCCATCTCTTCTTTTGCAGCCAGACAGAAGGATTTTCTATCCTTCCTATTTTTATTTGGTTTCCCTCCCATCCTGAAAGCGATAGCAATAGTACGTAGAATTATACAGTGGTTTACAGCCCTCTCTAAGTGGTTTACAGAGTCAGCATGTTGCCCACAACAATCTGGGTCCTCATTTTTCCCACCTTGGAAGATGGAGGGCTGAGTCAACCTTGAGCCTGGTGAGATTTGAACCACCAAATTGCAGGCAGACAGCAATCAGCAGAAGTATCCTGCAGTACTGCACTCTAACCACTGCACCACCACTTCTCTACAAAATGCAAAATTGGTCTTCAGTCCAGACTTTGAGTCCTGGGATATTTCAATGTATATACCATGACTACATCATTAGAAAAGTTCAGGAATTCAGAAATAGTTACATTGACTTCTTTCACCAAAGAAAACATCTAGTGCATTTATTGCTGACTGAAAATAATAATAATAATAATAATAATAATAATAATAATAATAATAATAATAATAATAATAATAATAATTTATTAGACTTGTATGCCACCCCTCTCTGGAAACTCGGGGTGAAAATCCCTAATGGACTTTGCAAAAAATGAATTTATGATTTATGGTTTGGATGATTAGATAGACTAGATTACACAAAGAGAGTTAATTGTAACCATAGAGTAAAAGCAAATTTAGAATTCTATTTATAATTGCTATAAAGAAGATTGGAAGCTACTTCTTTGTCTATTTGTTTTCCTTTTCTTTCCACCCCCTCTTTCTTGTACTTTCAACTTTTTCTTTGATTTCTTCCTTGTTCTTATTCTATATTAGTTTTTGCTAGTTTCTCTATAAAAATATATCATCTATCATCTATCTCTATCTATTGTCTAAAACTATGTGTAGTGCTTACCCTCATAAGGATTGCTGGAGTCTAGGTTCTCCTAGCCCTCTTTGTCTGGCTGTCAGTCAGGGGTGGGCTACAGCCTGGATGGGGAGGGGACACAGTAGCGAAAATGGAGATCCACCCCAGAGCACCCAATTTGCACTGAAAGATGTTGAAAGAAAATACAGGGCGTCCTACATAAGCCACGCCCACAATGTGGTAGTAAAAATTTTGGTAGCTCTTCATTGCTATCAGTCCATCCTAGTACTTCTCTGATATACCTCTACTTGTAAGGGTCATGCGATTGTGGTGGTCAGCCTCCTCTCAGCAGGCAAGTCATGTGAGAGGGTGGTATTCAGTTGGCTGGTTGACTTCTTCCTTGTTCTTTCTCTTCACTGTCTTTTGAACTGCATGCTGGGCTCTCCTTCCATGCCCTCTACTTCTTCATTGTTTCCTGCCTAGGCAGGGGATTGGACTAGAAGACCTCCAAGGTCCCTTCCAACTCTATTGTTATTGTTATTGTTTCCTCTGCTTGCCTCCTTTCACTCAAACTCTTCTATTCCTCAGGCTTGCATTACAGAAGCCTCTCCTCTCCTCTCCTCTCCTCTCCTCTCCTCTCCTCTCCTCTCCTCTCCTCTCCTCTCCTCTCCTCTCCTCTCCTCTCCTCTCCTCTCCTCTCCTCTCCTCTGCTGTGCTGTGCTGTGCTGTCCTCTCCTCTCCTATCCTACCCTACCCTACCCTACCCTACCCTACCCTACCCTACACTACACTACACTACACTACACTACACTACACTACACTACACTATACTATACTATACTATACTATACTATCCTTTTATCTCTCTCCCACTTTTTCCCCTCCTCCTTCCTACTACATATGTTTTATTTGTTATTGGCTGGTTGAGATGCAAGTGACTTAAATATGAGGTCAGGTTATTATTTTCTTCTTAGAAGTAAATTGCTAGTTGCTAAACTTCAGATATAGAAGCACATTGAAAATCTGAATGGTAGAATGTCAATGACAATAGCAATTTAATAAAGGAACATAATTGAATAATTTCTTATTAAAGAACTAATCAGTCTGCAAGGCTAACTTCCTGTGGTAGAGGACTCATGTTTTCAAAACCTATTTTCCAAAGACTTTTGGGTCTTCCTTTTCTAGACCTGCCTTTTCCGCTTGGATTGTATCTTATAAATTTGTGTTGCCACTACCTTCTAGGTCATCATCTCCCCACCATTGATGTATGATAGAGATGGGACTCATATATCTTTGATTCCTTTAGATAATTATTCAATAAGAGGAGAAAATCTATATAGCACCTTCTGGCCTTATAGCAGCAAGATAATTAAAAACAGCAAAACTAATTATCAAGATTAAAAAAAAACACATTTTAGCATTAAATATTAAATGCAGATTTTTAAAAAACCATATGGCATATATAACCAGGAGAGTCTACACTGGTTTTTTTTATATTAGAATAGCTCTAATTTAAAATTGCTAGTTCATTTTGTTCACACAGACACACTATCCATGATTTGCAGGGGAAGTACTATCCTTGCACCTGCTGGCTAGCAATGTTCAGGAGTTGTCCAGTCATCAGGGCTTTCTTCTGCTGACCTCTCCTTGCAGGTCCAGTTCTGGTTCCCTATGGAATGCTGCTGGCTTTCCCATTGGAATGGTACCAATTTATCTATTTGCATTTTTATATGCTTTCAAACTGCTAAGTGGGCAGGAGCTGAGGGCAAATGATGGGAGCTCAGTCCATCACACAGTGTCATGGACTTGAACCATTTATGGCTGGATAAACCCAGTGTCTTTAAGCTGGGCCATTGCGATCTCGGAAAATAGATAATAAGTGTTGGAAAATATAAATCACAGTTTCCCAGCGAATCTGGCACTCCAGCAACTGCAAATAAATAGAAAGCAACAGCCAAAAGCATATATCAGAATATATAAAAGTAAGTAGAAGAATTCTGGCAGACAATAGGAGAGTGTTCTGCTATGCCCGCTTTGGAAAATAGAAGATGGCCCAGTTTAGTAATTCAGGTTACACAGAAACAATAGCAACAAAGCGCCACTTCAAGGTCAAATTCTTGTATTCATGCATGGATGAAAGAAAATGACATTGAATATCCTATGCAATTTGGAACAGAAAGAAAAATAATTGCTCAGTAGCACATACAGTACAACAAAGTGCTCCATTGACTTTTTCTTAAATTTTTATATGAAAATAGAAGCTACCACAGTTTCAGTCACCTCAGAATCCCTCCTTCCTGGAATTTCTGAGGCTGGGTGAAAATAGTCACTTTTCTTTCTTCACTAATAATCATCTTGCCTTTTTCCCTACTCTCAGAGATTTGTCTACGTTCTTCTTATTTAATAAAGCTCCTCCTATCTAGGAAGATGGAAGGACTTCATAAGAGTCCATGTCCTCTCATACTCTGTGTTAACTGAAACTCATATGTTGTGTCTATCAATTAAAATAATCCATTGTGATGTCAAGTTTGCCTTTCACAATAACGCGCAGGTAGATAAATTACTTATGATGTTGATATCATTATTCCTAATCTCCTTCTTCTATTGATTAAATCTAATTTTGTTTACCTCAAAACAAAACTACAGTTGAGTCCAACATTTCCAATGCTAAGGGAGACAGTTATATTACGCAGTTTTGTCTCATTTTGTAACTTTTTTGCCAGTTGTTAACAGAATCACTGCAGTTGTTCAATTAGTAACATGATCATTAAATCAATCTGGCTTCCTCATTGAATTTTCTTGTCAGAAGGTTACAAAAGGTGGTCACATGACTCCCCCCAAGACACTGCAATTCAGTTGCCAAGCATAAATCCCAGTTAGGTCCCACAGAGTTGGCCTTCTCCAGGTCCTGCCAACTAGTCAGTGATGATTATTATTAATATTATTATTATTATTATTATTATTATTATTATTATTATTATTATTTATTAGATTTGTATGCCGCCCCTCTCCGTAGACTCGGGGCGGCTCACAGCAATAATAAAAACAATATACGGTAACAAATCTAATAATTAAAAAACTAAAAAAAACCCTTATTTAAAAATAAAACATACACACAAACATACCATGCATAAAATATATAGGCCAGGGGAGATGTCTCAATTCCCCCATGCCTGACGGCAGAGGTGGGTCTTAAGAAGTTTACGAAAGGCAAGGAGGGTGGGGGCAATCCTAATCTCTGGGGGGAGCTGGTTCAAAAGGGTCGGGGCCTCCACAGAGAAGGCTCTTCCCCTGGGTCCCACCAGACGACATTGTTTAGTCGATGGGACCTGGAGAAGGCCAACTCTGTGGGACCTAACTGGTCGCTGGGATTTGTGCGGCAGAAGGCGGTCCTAGAGATATTCTGGTCCGGTGCCATGAAGGGCTTTATAGGTCATAACCAACACTTTGAATTGTGACTGGAAACTGATCGGCAACCAATGCAGACTGTGGAGTGTTGGTGTAACATGGGCATACTTAGGGAAGCCCATGATTGCTCTCACAGCTGCATTCTGCATGATCTGAAGTTTCCGAACACTTTTCAAAGGTAGCCCCATGTAGTGAGCGTTACAGTAGTTGAACCTCGAGGTGCTGAGGGCATGAGTGACTGTGAGCAGTGAGCCCTGGTCCAGATAGGGCCGCAACTAGTGCACCAGGCGAACCTGGGCAAATGCCCCCCTTGCCACAGCTGAAAGATGGTTCTCTAGTGTAAGCTGTGGATCAACAAGGACACCCAAGTTGTGGACCTTCTCTGAGGGGGGCAGTGATTCCCCCCTCAGGGTAATGGATGGACAGATGGAATTGTCCTTGGGAGGCAAAACGCAAACTCCTTAAAACCTACCTCTGCCGTCAGGCATGGGGAAATTGATTCCCCTGGGCTGCCGTTTTAGTTATTTATTTATTTTGTCCAATACACAATGAGGGTTTTAGTGGGTATATATCTATATACACATAGTAAAATACATGATGAAGGTTATAGAGGAGATACTCATAGTAAATTATATCTAAGAAATAATAGAAAAGAAGATAAAGTAATAGAACATATCAATGAAAGAATAGAAGAAGAGATATAGGAATAGAAGAAAGGTATAGGAGATATAGGAAAGCAATAGGACAGGGGACAGAAGGCACTCTAGTGCACTTGTACTCGCCCCTTACTGACCTCTTAGGAATCTGGATAGATCAACCGTAGATAATCTAAGGGTAAAGTGTTGGGGGTTTGGGGATGGCACTATGGAGTCCGGTAATGAGTTCCACACTTCGACAACTCGGTTACTGAAGTCATATTTTTTACAGTCAAGTTTGGAGCGGTTAATATTAAGTTTAAATCTGTTGTGTGCTCTTGTGTTGTTGTGGTTGAAGCTGAAGTAGTCGCCGACAGGCAGGACGTTGCAGCATATGATCTTGTGGACAATACTTAGATCTTGTTTAAGGCGTCTTAGTTCTAAACTTTCTAGGCCCAGGATTGAAAGTCTAGTCTCATAAGGTATTCTATTTCGAGTGAAGGAGTGAAGGGCTTTTCTGGTGAAGTATCTTTGGACATTTTCAAGGGTGTTAATGTCTGAGATGCGATATGGGTTCCAAACAGATGAGCTGTATTCGAGGATGGGTCTGGCAAAAGTTTTGTAAGCTCTGGTAAGTAGTGTGAGATTGCCAGAGCAGAAGATACGTAGGATTAGGTTTACAACTCTTGAAGCCTTCTTGGCTATATTGTTGCAGTGGGCTTTGGCACTTAAATCTTTTGTTATTAGTATACCAAGGTCTTTAACCGAGTGGGGATTATCTGTGATAATTTGATTATTCAGTTCTTATTTGGAGTTCACATTCTTCTTCCCGATGTGTAGGACAGAGCATTTGCTAGTTGAGATTTGGAGTTGCCAGAAGCAGCGTCAAGGTCTTTTTGGAGAGTAGTTGAGTTATCGGTGGTGTTGAAGAGTTTTACATCGTCGGCGAAGAGGACACAGTTGCTTGTGATGTAATCGCAAAGGTCATTGATGTAGAGAATGAAGAGCGTGACTGTTTTTTATATTAAGGGGTTTTAAATTGTTTTTAACTATTGGATTTGAACTGTTTTCTGGTTTTGAGCCGCTCCGAGTCTTTGGAGAGGGGCAGCATACAAATCTAAATAATAATAATAATAATAATAATAATAATAATAATAATAATAATAATAGTAATAATAATAATAATAATAATAATAATAATAATAATAATAATAATAATAATAATAAATAATCACGTGACATATTGCAATGTTTTTTGCCTTTGCAGAGCTGGGATAGGAATGTCCTGGGCATAAAGCATCTGGCCTGCAGGCTGCCAGTTTGACACCCCTGAGTGGAAAACATCAAAGGAACCTGGCTGAAAATAAGCTAGAAATCCTTTTATGTAAAACAGCAACGTGATCACATGGGCCATTCTTTAATTATTTCCAAGGTATCCTACAATTATACACTGCTCAAAAAAATAAATAAATAAATAAAGGGAAGACTCAAGGAACACATCCTAGATCTGAATGAATGAAATATTCTCATTTAACACTTTGTTCTGTACAAAGTTGAATGTGCACAACAGCATGTGAAATTGATTGTCAATCAGTGTTGCTTCCTAAGTGGACAGTTTGATTTCACAGAAGTTTGATTTACTTGGAGTTATATTGTGATGTTTAAGCATTCCCTTTATTTTTTTGAGCAGTATATTTTTTACAAAGAATTGTGTTTAAGGAAAAGGGGGAAAGTTAGTTCGGTTTTAATACACAATTTATTAGCCGGGCTTGCTGCTCTTAGTGTATTATTACAAGTGCTTAAAGAGAATGGGCATCTAGGCTTAGTGTGAACTCACTTCAAAATGTTTTGCTAACTTATTAAGCTTTAAAATGCTCCAGGCCATCCAAGGGTCTCCTTTTACCGTATTACTTTGCTTCTAAGTTCCAGTTATTAATGGAAATCTTGCTTAAAGCTCTTCATGCCATCAGTAGTTAAATGAATTATAACTGAAGAGTGATCTCATTCAATATTTGGAACTTCTTCACAGAGTGTTTTGTGTCAGATGTTATTTTATTTATCACTCTGATTGAAGAGTGACATGAATATTATTCAGTAAAAGCAGAAAAATGATGTCTTAGTTTTGGACTGCTTTGTGTAATTCTTAAAATTTTACTTTCTTTTAAAAATATTCTAGTTTAAAGATTATTATAAGAATAATATACCACGTTAGAAAACATTAACTTGGATATTTGGTGAGAAAAAGAATATATACATATATTAAAATATTGTCTGTAAAATCATGAGATTTTAAAGTAAATAGATAGGAAGTCAAATAATTTTGCAGATTCATATAATTAAAGCTTTGATTGGAATAATTAAAATTTCTATATGCATCTAATGAATATAGAGATCAGTAAAATGAGGACCCAGATTGTTGAGGACATTGTGGTGACTCTGTATATTGCTTAGAGGGGATTTTTTAAAATATATATATACTGAAAAAAATAGACCTCAAAACATTTTTGCTTATAGATTGTAAAGCAATAATCACACAGTTAAATATACACTTATATGTACATGCCTATCAAACTATTTCCATTTAGTTAAGTGTTGATGCTGAGTGCAAAAAAAGAACAAGGAGCATTCAGTTAAAGAAATTAAATGCACAAGATTAAAAAATTCTAATTAAATCCAGTTTATGTCAACAACATTCAATATTGTCTCCATATCATTCTAGCCTGAAAACCCCTCTTGCTTTTATCAATTTATATATTACATTTTACATTTCTCACACTCTTTTATTTAGGAGCTCATCAACTCCATTCGACCATGACCTTTTTCAAACCATTCATTCTTTCTATATTTATTTGGCGACCATTTTGTCTCTACTTACTCTTTATATTCAAATCACTTTAATGTCCTTCATTGTATGTAATAGTCATATCTATAGTTACAGGTAATCCATATGCATTGTGTGTCCTAAGCTTTCACATTTAATTTCCTGATGGTATTTATGATTCCCATATATTTATCCTTCTTAGGAGGAGAGTCACATTTCATATACTTTTATGATAATACTTTATCATAAGTATTGATATGATACTTTAAAGCATCTTTTACAAACTAACTTCCCTTATCTTGATAGTCACTTGACTTTTATCCATGCTTTGATTTTTACTATATCTCTACAAGAATTGCACATTTCTTCATTTACTTTAATCTTTAGTGAAGTTTATATAAAGGTGTACAAGTGTATTTATCTATCCTATTTTTTCCTCAGTTCATGTAATGTTTACTAGCATTCACTCTATTTTCCTTGATTAATACTTTTTTTGGACTGTGACACAATCAGATTCCTTTGTTGTATCATATAAACTAATATTTGTTGCATATAATTTGGGTTCTCAGTGGATAGTGCAACATTATAACATAGATATAACATTCATGTCCTCAGTCAGCACATCTCTGTAACTATAAGTATCCCTTATACATTATCCCACATTTCTACGAAGTAGCCAGAAACTCACATTTTATCCACTCCCTATTCAATGTTGAATCATTTTCTAAGAAGTCGATTGATTTTTTATGCATGTTTTCTTCCATTGTTTGCTACTTTTATGACATTCAGCAACCAACCTTTAACTTCACATTCCTAGAAATTTTCTATAATTCAAACTATTTTTATTTATCGTGGACATTGTCTAAGTCAAGCATACAATGACCCTTTTTACACCTCTCATTCATTCATTTCTTAATTATCTGCTGAACAGGAAAAATCTGATTTGTGCATCCCTCACCAAGCATAAAATTGCACTGTATTTTCCAAATTTTACTGATTCTTTTTGTACCCTTTCAGTCAGAATTATGCCAAACATCTTTTCAGGCACACTTAACAAACTAATCCCTTTATAGTTTGGTATTCATCCGTGCTACCGTTCCTTTTATGTATGGGGACAATAAAGAGAACAATTCAACCAAGCTGTTCAATAATTCCATAAGCAAACCATATTTGTGTTTTATTATTTTTCTAGTTATCACATTCTCTTAATTCATCCTAATCACCTGATCATTTCTATTCTTAATTTCATTGATTCTACTAAAGTTTGGTATTCACCTGGCTAACGTCTTTAGTCTGATCAGCTTCAGCACCTTATTTTATCCCCTGGTTAAGGGCTTAAAAAGACTTTTATTCTGAGAGAGTAACAATGAAAGAGCTTGCAAGCCAGTAAGAGCTGGGAACATCATTAGCTCCTGGTAAGAAACAGTCTGACTAAGTAGAGCAATGGAAAAAACTCTGCAAAGACTTACAGTTTGGAAATCATTCGTCTTAATAATGAAAGAGCTTACAAGCAGGTAAGACCTGGGAATACTGTTAGCATCTGGTTAGGGCTGGGAAGAAACTTACTCAGAATAAGTTAGAGCAATGAAAAAAATCCTGCAAAGACTTAGGGCCAGGAAAACATACTTCACAGAGAGAAACAATTAAAGAGTCTGAAAGGTAAGAGCTGGGAAGATTGTTAGCAGCTAGTTAGGGCTGGAGGAAAAAAAGGAAGAATCTACATTCAGAGTATAAGACGCACCCTAATTATCAGCTTCTTTTAGGGAGGAAAAAGGTGCGACTTAAAAATCGAAAATACGGTAATCTTAACTATTCTTTTTTTATCACAATTTTGCAACTACTTAGCCCTATGCATATTATATATTTTTTGGCAATAACCATTTCCTATATGCACGTTTTCCAATCCACAGCCTCTTTTACTTCATATTTCCACCAAACCTACTTTTTCATACCCTGCTCAGAATAACTTGAATACTTCTGCACTTTCAACTTAATTATTTTCACTCTGTTCTGAATAGAATCCCCTGAATAGTTTTTCCTCACCATACTTCACCATTCATTGTGGCTAAAAGATAAAATCTATGAATACTTTTGCATATAGGATTTGTCCTTTCTTTTCCTATAGTCATTATCCTTTCCCAAGTTTCTTTCATTTTCTCCCAAACTCTTCTCCCAAGTTCTATTTCTGACCTTATGAAAAAAATCTTCTGACTCACTCTCAGTATCTCTCATCCCCCCTGTATGCTTCAATAATGCTTTTACTCTTTCAACATAATCAAATTAAACATACTTTATATTAATTCCTTTGCCATATGTACACATGAAGAGACTTAGACTTCAATCACATATTCAAATAGAATGCATATCTTTCTAAGCAGTTGCTCATCAGACAATCACAATTAATGTTGTGAGTGCTCCTTGTCCACATCTGGTCAGGTCAGATTCTGAGGAGGGTGAGCCAGGCCCCTCTGTGGGATTGCCAGCTGATGCAGATAGTGAGAGTGAGAGGGAAAGTGACCTGAGTGAACCCGAGGAACCACTACAGGGGGCTGATATAACAACGAGAGAGTGGTCCCAGTCAGAAGATGTGGAAGACATTAAAGTGGATAATCCATGATTAGATGCCAGATATAGGAGATATTTGAAAAGGCAAGAAGAAGTGAATAAGCTTTACCTCTTTGGGGTGTGATGTCACTTCCAGGCAGTATAAAAGCAAAGGATTTTGGATAATTGGGTGTGGGGTTTCAATGCCATTCATGGAAGAGTCTTCGGAGAGGGGCGGCATACAAATCTAAGTAATAAATAAAATAAATAATAAAAGAGATGTTAGCTTCAATGCAAGGCTTCAAAAACATGATTCCTGCCTCACTAAAAGACATTCTTTGCTGCATAATGTTTGTGTGAGATTCTGGTGAGCTGGTTTACTTTCTTGAATGATAAATAGACTCTGTTATCTAAGGAATGCTATTAGGCCGAGTTGGCGCTTTTCCCAGACTTTGTTGATGCTTCACTTAGGAGAGGAAAATCACTCTCCTTTCCTTGCCATTCTATCTGCTTTTCTCTCTGTGTTACTTTTATCAATAAAGAGTGTGATTTTACCATGAAATAGTGGACGTTTGGGTCGGTGGGTTCACTCCAAGAGGCCATGCACAGAACAATTAATAGTAATTCTTTTGGATTTATTCCTATTTCAATATTCTCTTTTTGTTTCCAACCATCAATTCATGTCACCTTATATAATATTTTAGCCCAAGTTGCCTTCATTCAGAATGACCAACCAAAGCCTTTAAACAATATGTTTTAAGAATATATGGAAAGACTAGGGCATCAGCCTTGGTAATGCTTATATCACATTCAGTCTTTTTTGTTATAGGTATGGTCAAATATTGGTTGGCTTAGGCAATTTTGGTCCCTATGCCCAAATGCAACAAAGCCCAATTTTATCCCAAGAATGTTGTTGCTTTCTCAAGTAAATTAGCATATCTCTAATCAAAAGAACTACTTTGGATTTTGTATTAAGCCAGCATATAAATGTCTGCATCTTGCAAGAAGGAATTACATGCAGTATACTGAGGATCAGGCTTTTTCTTAGCAAATTAGGTTGGAAACTGGAAGATGTTTCAAGGGTTATTTTGGAGTGGAGTTGGGGTTAAAGTAGGAAGGAAATGGAAAACACTGCATTTAATGCATGGGAATGCAGTATTACAGGCTGACTCTTCCCACAGCCAGGAGTTCAATCTTGACCAATTCAAGGTTACCATTCTTCTGAGGTTGATAAAATGAGGACCTAGATTGTTGGGGGCAATATGCTGACTTTGTAAACTGTTTAGAGAGGGATGTAATAACACTGTGAAACGGTATATAAGTCTAAGTGCTACTGCTATTGCTATATGAGATACCATTTTTTTACTTTTTTACTTTTTCTGTGCATCACCAGCAAGTCTTGACTTTTGGGAAGATTTATTACAGTCACAAGCGATTACTATACTACAGTTTAATAGCAGGGCCACAGCTACACAATTCTTACTCTCAATATAAAACAGGCTTGTCATTGTTTTCATCTCAGTCCAGCCTATAACTCTGTTGTTTTCTTGTGGTTTCACATACAAACACAATCATGGACATGAGTGAATGAGAATTCTTTGTTTCAGTCAATTCATATTAATCACTTTTGTAATTTTGTTATTTTTGTAATAATCCTTTAACCTAAAATTTCAACTTCCAATTTCCAAATTGAAAAAAATAAAATTAATATTCCCGTTAGCTATTCTTGGATCTTGTCTTTAGTCTTGAAGATTCAAAACAAAGGTGTTCACGTTAATACAATATTGTATATTATTTAGCAGTCAACATTCAGCTGCATATTATGGATATAGTCAATGATATGAGAATGAAACAATTCTTATAAATTAATTCTAGAGCCAAACTATCACTAAACAATTTGATTTTTTAAAAAACTTCTATGATGGAATTTCATGGATAGCTGTATAAGTATTGTTTAAATTTTTCACTATATTATTTATGTGGTTTATTCATTATTAATCTTTAGTTTTTAGCTAGAATACATTTAACAGCACATATTTTAAATTATTTAACATATTCTAGATAAAAATTGTTTTATATTACATAACATTGAAAAATTGCATTAAATAACTAAATTGCACATACCATGTTCTCTTTTTGTTTCTGATTTTTACTAAATTGGATTGAGATTGAGTTGGTTAATCCTTTTGCAGTATCTCCAGATGTGATGTTTCAGAAGTTGTTAAATTATTACTCACTATTTCACTTTTGATTGGTTATCCTACTTTTATCTGTTATGTTTAAAAGGTCAGCAACATCTGAATGGCAATAAACTTAATAGTGTTAATTGTCAAGTTGGAAGTCACAGTCATTATAGCTCCTTTTACTTGACTCAATATTAATTTGCAATTCACTTTCTGAAATTCTTTCCAATATCATAGTCGGATGACTTTTGTATGTCTGGATGAGTCATCCCCTTAACACAATTGAAGATTGTTTTTTAGTGTTTCAATCATGGCAAAGTCTAATGATATTTTAGGACCAACAGGAATGATAGGCAACGTTATACATGCATTTTCATTCTTGAGGAGAATGATTATACTGTTCCTAAATGATTTTCTTTACCTAGCATTTTTGTTCATACTATAATTATTAAAACGCCAAATGAGAGAAGAATCTTTTATAACATTGCACTTCCCTTTTAAATGTGTCAAACATACCGCAGTGCTGCTAGTATAATCTGGAAAGTACACTTACAAAGGTCTTAATTTGATGTTGAACCCTTCTTCTATGCCTACATGCATTATTAAGAGTACATACAAATGCACAAAATATCTCCTGCACAGTGTCAACCATCTCAACTTGGTAAATTAGAAAAGAAACACTCCTGGCCCATGAGTAGCCAAAATTATACTTTACTAAACCCAAAGTAGTTACAGCTGAGTCAAAGCTGGCTCTGAGATTTTTGTACATAAAAGATATTTTTTATTAATAGAGATTAACAGAGTTAACCAAGGTTACAATGGAACTGAAAAAAGTGAGTTTTAACTGTATTTTACATTTGCCACCTTTGCAGCATCCTCATGGTCATATGATCAAAATTTGGATGCTTGACCATTGCAGTGTTCCAGAGTCACCTTTTGTGATCTTCTGACAAGCAAAATCAATGGGGAAGCAAGATTCATTTACAACTGTGTTACTAGCTGAACAATTGCAGTGATTCCCTTAACAACCATGGCAAGAAAGTTCAAATATTTGGGTAAAACTCAGAACAACTACCTCTCTTAGCACCAGAAATTGAGGATTACATGCACTTCATGCCAATTCCATGCAGTGATTTCAAGAAGTACCACTCAATATGCTGGACAATTTTCCTTCTGTCTCAGAGTAAAACATGGGAGTCTTAGACTAAGGATTTGCCATTCTCAGCATTATCCTATTCTCAGACCACTCTGAAAAACAGCTATATAATCCTACAGTATTTGAAAAGTCCCATTCACTTTTTGATCTGGCTTGCTGAGCCATCTTTAGCTGCACACACTCCATTTTTTATGTTCTAGTGGATTAACAAGACTTAATAGTAAAAACAGTTTCCCATCACTCTTTTCATTCTTTCTGATTTTTTTTGTCACTCATTGACTGACTTAGAATCCCTCCCCAAGTCCTGAGAAGATAAAAAGGGATTCCTGCTACAATCAGCACACACACTAGGGGCAAGACGTTGTGCATATTATTTTACATGACTGGTTCTTTCCAAGTATGTTCACAATCTTGAGAAATCAATTCAATCAATTTTGAGAAATACATTCGAGAGATAATGTTCTTCGTTTCTCCTGGCATTCAGGTACAAAATAGACATATCAAAGTTATAGTCACCCTTTATATGTAATCTTTGAAATGCTACGTAAAAATTTAAATAAAAAAGGTGTAGCAGTGTTGAATCTGCTGTAGATCTTCAAAGGCAGAAATTAACACAGATTTTTTTTGCTTCTGAGTTGCTTTTACAAGATGTATATCCAGTGAAGGGCTACCAAAATTTTTACTGCCACACTGTGGGCGTGGCTTATACAGGATGCCCTGCATTTTCTTTCAACATCTTTCAGTGAAAATTGGATGCTCTGCGGTGGAGCTTCATTTTCGCTATCCCATTCCATCTCCCCACAATCCGGGCAGTAGCCCACCCCTGTGTATATCATTAAATCAGGGTACTCTCATTCATGTTTTCATTAGTTCCATCAGAAGCCTGTTTAATCCACACTATGCTGTTTGGATATTACTATCCAAACTATATATATATCTAGCAAACAGTTATATAATACTCTAAATATTTATAGATTGCTCTATCAAGTGTTAGTTTGGAAGTGTTGGAATTTGGACACTTTTTTTCCCCCTTTATAGAAAATAAGTACCCTGTACCAAGAAACTGTTTCAAAGAAGTTGATTTGTGAAGACTGATAGCAGCTGTGACAACCTTTAATCAGTTTTCCACCTATGATATACAGCAGACATAATTCTATGGTTGCTGACAGCGCTTTGAAATGATTTTCTGGATTGATCCCTCTGACAAGCAGCACAAAATGGAGGAGATCCATTTGTACTATGACTGACAGATTTGAGAGAACTAGCAAGATCATTTTTTTCCTGCCAGGGTCTATGACTATAAAAATGATGTTTATTATATTGTGGAGGGCTACAGATATGGCTAAATGAATGTCCCGTAGATTATATTTACAGGGGAAAAAATTCTATGTACCTGCTGTTTTCTGCATACCTCAGTTTTCAACTTTAGCATGGACATAAACTTCTAGCTCATATTTCCATCTTTCCTTAGTGTGGTGACCACCATAACTGGAGTCACAATATCAACATAAATCATAACATGATCCCTTTGTCTTTTTCATTGTGTGCCATGGAGATCCTGCAACTGTAGCCTATAATCTATAACATCTGGGTAAATAAATCCTGCCAATTGTACCTTATGCACCAAACTTCAATTAAACAATCATAGGTTAGATATATCAGTTAGTCACAAACTGTCTTTTAGTTTGTTTTATCAAAGCCTGTACAACTAGTAACATCTAGAGCTTTCAATCATTCCATTCTTTCAGACTGTGCTTTGTTCTATATATCTGTTACTTTTAATATCCTGCTTGTATTTCAGGAAGCATTTGGTTATCCACTGTGGAAAACAGGATGGGGCTTAAGACAATAAAGGCTTGTGCTTCTCAGAAGATAACCCAGCAATAATTGGAGGTTCACAGTTTTAACAATCCTAAGATTAACTTTGGGTCTTTTCCAGCAAGATAACTCTTATGTTGGTATCATTAAATAGTGATTCACAATATAATTTATATTCTTGTAATCTTATGCATTGGATACCTATTCTTCCATAAAAAAATAAGGTCAAGGGAAACATTGAAATACTGTTAACCTACAATCAAGAAGAAAAGTTGCAATCATTGTTTTGTTAAGATATATCTTCAGCATCTGACCAAACTTTGACCAAATTTTCATTAAAGGAGATACACACAAAGAAAGACACACACACACACTCACACAAACATTTGATTAGATTATTTCCTTAGAAACAATAAAATGGGATGGATATAGTGGTGGTCTCCTACTGGAATGGCTAATTATATGCAGCTCCGCAGCTCTGACTCACTAGTGTGGGATCGAGCACAATTTTGCTTCCAGCACCTGTGCAGGTAGCATAATCTCACACAAAATTGCGCTCGATCCTGTACTCATGGACCAGAGCCGCCGATCTGCACTCAATTAGCCATTGTGGTAGGAGCCCACTACTGGATGAATAGTTAGACTTCACTCAATGGAAGACTTTTTCCCCCTGTTCTATCCTTTCTGCAATGTTGTCTGACAATTACCGTATATTCAAATGTAATTTAAAAAAATAACCCCAAGTTTCCACAGAATCCATTAAATGGAGTATTCACTAGCAAAGGGTGGAGGACATCGAGAGGCAGGAGGACTTAGGTAGAGCTCCCCTGTTTCTGGCCCCAGATGCCACTAGATATGTTGTGGCTCCTGCAAGATACCTGGGACAGCTGGAGTCAGCAAGCCATTGAAAGGTATTTGCTCTTGTACTGTGCCGTGCGCTTCCATCCACCGTTTTGTACGGCAAGTACAAGGGAACTCCAGCCACTGAAAGATTTTGCCCTTGTGGCTCAGGAGAGGTGGAGACTGAAGGACACATGCTCCTGAGATGCTCCTTTTACACTGACATTAGGAGAAAGCATATTCCACCACTTATTGAGGGATAGCCTGGCCACTCGGACGTTGCCTATCTCCGGTGGTTGCTTGGGGATGAGCAGGCCAGGATTACGGCACAGGTGGCCAGATTCTGCGCGGTAGCAGTGGGGATTCATCGCAAATGTGTGCCTTCATACATCTCTTGTATAGTTACAATGGGTCAATCTTGGTTGCTCAGCCAAAAGTCCTGTTTCCTGTTCTTTTTCCTTTTAATTATTATTAATATTATATTGATGGTCTTTGACCGTAAATAAAATTTTATTATAATCACTAGCAAATGAGATTAAGATAGAAGTCTTAGTCAGATTTAATACTGGGTTTTTTTCCCCAGCTCATCCTCAATGTAGATGAGGCAAGATGGCAACTTCCAGCACTGCTTTGCTAAGATGGGAGAGTTGATTATTGCCTTACCTTTAGTGACAACTCTTTTATTTCTGATTGGGCCAATAATGTATAGGATGAAGGTCTTTCATTATTGATAATATCATTCTTTGTATATTAAAGAGAGACCATTTCCCCCCACAATTAAGTAAAAGAGTGTAGCATTTTTCCTACAATGCTTATACAACAAAAAGAGGTCGATGGGAAAGCTATGGGTATCTTCTTCTCCCCTTCCATCTGTTGAGTGATTTGGCCGAGTTCCTGGTTGCAGCTTGGAATGGTCTTAGTGACCAGAGTTTTGGATTGGCTGCTGCTGTGCAGATTTCCATTTTATTTAATCCTGAGATGCAGCTTGGTTTTCCAAGGAATTCTAAGAGATGAAACCCAGAAAGAAATCTAAAGTGTCATTGAAGGAAACAAAAAATGAATTCAACTGGTGGCAAATGCTAGGAATTACAATATGGGTCAGACTGAAGCCATCATTGACTGGGAGATTTTGGCCTGCCACACTTTATGCTTTAGAACGTATTCTTGCTGTGGGAACTTGGTAAGGGATGTTGCATGAGGGATGTAGAGATGTAGCCATAACAAATTCCTTCTAGATTCTTTTTTTTGGGGGGTCAACTTTGGTAACTTTATTATTTTTTTTTTAAAAAAATATCTTTATTAGTTATTTTCATATAAAAAACAAACAAGGAAAATAGGTTCTTAAGGTCATCCTTTGTTCAGTACCTGCCCAGAAGCTGATGGGAGTAATGGACACGCTGGCAGCAGACAACTGATCAACGTGATGAACTTGTGGGTGTGGGAGCAAGGAAATGAACTTTAAACTGGGTGGAAAAAACCCTCATGGCTTAAGATTCAGGTTTCACACAGACGTGCCAACATGGCTCGATTAATAAATTTGAACTTTGAGGAATGCTGTGACTCAGACTCTGATTTAATTTCAGATGCTACTTGGAACTTTGACACTATGATGATAAAAGCAGCAAAATGGTTCCACACCCATGCTTTTATCATGTCAACAAATAGCCATCCTGGGGTTCTTTTTAAAATAACTTCTTCCCTACTGGAGATGGATGAACAACCAGATCACCTACAATGCCCCTGTGAGAATTATTCTAGGTATCTCTAGGATAATATTGGTCAGGTTTGGATTTTGGGCAAGTCTTATTCAGGTATCAGAAGCAAAATCTTGTGTGGTTAATGGAGTGAGGTCTGAGTTTTTTATTTTATTTTAGGTTCTTTACTATAGGCCATATCTATGCTATAGTCTAGTGATGGCAAACCTATGGCACAGGTGACATGCGGAACCATATCTGCTGGCACGTGAGCTGTTGCCCTAGCTCAGCTTCAAAGTGTATGTGTGTGCTAGCCAGGTAATTTTTGGCTCACACAGAGGCTCTGGGAGGGTGTTTTTGGCTTCCAGAGATCTCCTGGGGGATGGTGGAGGGGGTCTTTACCCTCCCCCGCTCCAGGGAAGCCTTTGGAACCCAGAGACAGCAAAACATGAGCCTACTGGGCCCACCAGAAGTTGTGAAACAGGCCGTTTCCAGTTTCCAGAGGATTTCTGGAGGGCGGGGGAAGGTGTTTTCCCCCTCCTCAGGCATTGAATTATGTCTGTGGGCACTTGTGCATGCGCAATAGTGTGTGAGCATGCTCTTTCAACTCCCGAGGAATAAAAGGTTCAGCATCACTCCTATAGTCACTGCTATAGTAGCTTTGAGTAGTCTTGAATATTTAATAAAATAAAATTTAAAACAAATTAAAGAAAATGATGCAGATGTCAATCAGACATCTTAAATATATTACTGTTGGAGGCCAGGGATAAGATGATTCCTCCCTCCCATTCAGAACAGTTAAGTGAATGGTAGTGGAAATCTCCTTTATTGTGGAATGGGATAATATCCTTGACAGAATCTGAAAGGAAGGAGCTATTTTAGAAGTACTGGGCATGTTGCATAGTACCTGTTGCAATGCCAGGCAGCTGCTTCTCCCTCCCAAATGGTAGAGCTGGCCCAGAAGTTAAACATTCTCTTGGCAGGAGTAAATGAAAGGGGAATGTAATCAGCTCTAAAGGCCTTCTTTCTTACACTTGAGTAAAATGGCTACTATTTGAGGCAAGCTGACAAGGCACTTGAATTCTTTTCAAGATGGGATGTGCCAACAAGTTCAATTACTCCTACAAGAAGAATAGTTTCAAAATTCAAGGGATCCTTAACTGTTCTGCCCTGTGCCTTTTTTGGTCCACAAAATTATGCCTATTATATGCTATTAGAATTGCCTTTATTATTTCATTCTTTTACTTTTTCTTTTCTCAGGAGCAGAAACTGTCCTAAAATTGCTGTTTTTGTTTCAGTTGCATGACAACCAGGGTTACATTAATTAGCCGTATTTGTTGCAATGAGTTCAAATTTCTTTTTGATTGATGCCGATAGAGCTCTGCTCATCTAACACTATTATTGTATTATTGTATAGTATTATGTACTATTATTTAGTACAATTTGAATTTCTGGTTCTTTTAACTTCCCAGATTGTCATGAAGAGAAGATAAAGCAACTTAAAAATCATACTGAATTTTATTTAACAAAAACATTGGATGGTTTCTTCCCATTAATTTTCATAACTAGCCAAAAATATTAAGCTTTAGAAATGCAGATTGATATTTCTAATGATTAGCTCATATTAATATTGTATACCTAACTTCAATTAAGTGGTAAAAATAGCTATACAGCAAACATTTTACTGTCCTAAAGCAATATAAATGAAAAAAATAAATAAAACCAGTCTATTTCTAGTTCTTTTAAAAAAAAATATGTTTATTGGTTATATACATTAAAAACAGGGTACAGAAAAGTAAAGGACATATATATAATGTACATTCTAGCAATTATAGTTAACTTATATAGCATGCGTGATTGAGGAAGGAGAGGAAAAGAAAGGATTTAGAAAAAAGGGAAAGAAATACAAGAGGAGGACGAATAGAAAAATAGAGCAAAAAAAGAGAAGTAAAAAGAGTGTGGGGGGGGGGGGACAGCGTTGGAGCTGGGGGCTTCTATGTTTTGCAGCCTGTGGTTTAAGCATATAGGTGGTATAGATTTTCCTGAAGTTTTATCCATATGTATTTGACTCAGTGATTTATGAGTTTGTTCATTCAGTTTATTTGTAGTTCAAAATTTGTGTCGATCGACGTTTACATTTTATCGTTTCAATTTGTTATTATGATTCATGTCATTATTTACTGGTTTTACACGTTGTTTTAGTTGGACATTTTTTTAATGTATAATTTTTAAGTAATTTCTTTTTTTTAACCAATGGTACCATTTGTCCCATGCTTTGTAGTTCTTGAGTAATTTTTTTTATTTGATCTCTAATGTTTAAGGTATACATTCAAGAAAGAGTGATTTAAGGCAGAGGAGAAAAGTCACACTACATTTGTAATAAATGAACTCAAACAGCTCAGCAATTTATTTCTCTCATTTAATGTACAACTATCTTATGAAGGAGGGCAAGGTATAAGATTACAAAGTGCTTCAGTCTTTCCATTGATGCCATGACCGAGCCGGAATTTCAATCCTTATTTTCCCACTTCAAAGCCACTCCACCATACATTTATTTACTATTGAAATCAGCGTGATCCATGTGAAAATACTTGCCAGGATATATAACCAAAAGCATTTTCTTATCTATTTTTAGTGTCACTGCTGGCTTAGAAGCATTGACAATCACTTAAAATATTTAATTTAATAATTTTGTGATGGATATAGTGTTTAGGTACAGATAAGAATGTAGGAAATGTTGTGTGGTTCAGAGTTAAAGCCATGTACAATTACATTCTTGAGAAGTTGAGTCTAATATCATCACACACAGGCAGATAGAAAGTGTATAGAGTTATTTTTATCTGTAGCTGCTTTTCTGCAGTATTTAATTCTGAGTATGGAAGCTTCATTGGGGGCTATCATAGGTTTTGCTCACAGATGCTTCATAAAATAAATATTTTGGCATTGTCTGCTAATGTTCTTCCCATAACTATAACCTATAAGCATAACACATGGCTCAGTAAATCTGGCCAATTGTGATATCATTAAGCAATCATGAGTTACTGATTTGTATGAACCTAATCCCAAATTATCCTTCAGTTTGCTCTAAAAAGCCTGTGCAACCAGTAACATATAGAGATAAATTATTTCCAGTGCTAAATCATTTTTCAATTATATGTCCAAAGAAAATTATTAAAATATATTTATCCACTGCTATTCTCTATACTTTACTGATGATTTTTGTGGCAGATTTTTGTGGTAGATAGTTAAACTCTTGATAATGATCATGGCATCTCCCGAACCATTGAGTAACTTAGTTCCAGTGAAGGGCTGCAAATGTTTTTACTACCATACTGTGGGTGTGACTTATTTTGTGGGTGTGGGTTGCCAGCCATGTGACCAGGTGGGAGTGGCTTGATGATCATGTGACTGGGGGTGGCTTAAAGATTATGTGATTGGCTTAAAGTTGGCCAACTTGATGTCACTCACATCAAGGGTTTGGGTTAAAGTTAGGGTGCCTGGCCTCTCCTTGCCTCAAAGAGATACAATTTCCCTATCTATTTACTATTACTGAACATTCAAAATATACTATTTAATTCTATGTATATATGCCATATGTGTACATACATATTACACACAGGCACACAAAAATATGTGTTATCTACTATACAGTAGTACCTCTAGATACGAGCTGCTCTACATGCAAGTATTTCCAGATATGAGCTAGGAGGGGAGAGACTTTCTGTTCTACTCCCGAGCTGAAATTCAGGATACGAGCCGAGCGTCCCACTAGGTGGCGCAAGAATCCTTGCTTTTGGTTAGAATCCTTGCTTTTGGTTATCTCGGAGGGGGAAAAAAGTTATTTGTTCCAGAATACGAGTTGCCTCGAGATACAAGCTCCCTTATGGAACAAATTATGCTCGTATCTAGGGGTACTACTGTATAAACTGTATGTGTACGTACGCACAACTCTTTTAAAATTATACACATTCAACCATGTTTACTGCAATAGGAAAAATACTCAGAGCCCAGAAGGGAAAAAAAGAAAAAAATACAAAATGTTGCTACCTGTGCTGCGTACCTGACCAAATATTTTCTACCCATTCTGTGTATCTGACCATACCATAGGAGCCCATCACTGCTTAGTTCTTCAGGTAAATTAGCCTCTCCCATATCCAGGCAGCAATAACTAGGATGTGGATAGACAGCCAGCATGAATATGGAATATGTCTATGGTGCCTTGTATCATATTGCTATTCCCAAGGCACAGATTTCTTGTGTGTAATCATCACAATTAGTAAATAAGATCCTACATTTAGGCAAGAAAAACAAAACGCACAGGTACATTATATGTGGTACCTTCCTCACTAGTAGTAAGTGTGAGAGAGATTTTGGAGTCCTAGTGGACTACCATTTAAATATGAGCCAGCAGCATGCAGCAGCTGCCAAAAAAGCGAACACAGTTCTAGGCTTCATAAACAGAAGGATAGAATCAAGATCATATGAAGTGTTTAAAACCACTTTATAATGCCTTGGTTAGGCCATATTGAAATACTGTATCTGGTTTTGGTCGTCACGATATAAAAAGATGTTGAGACTGTAGTAAGAATGCAGAGAAGAGCAACAAAGATGATTAGGGGACTGGAGGCTAAAACTTATAAAGAACTGTTGCTGGAACTGTGTATGTGTAGTCTGATGAAAAGAAGGACTAGGGGTGGAATGATAGCAGTGTTCTGATATCTCAGGGCATGCCACAAAGAAGAGAGAATCAAGCTATTCTCCAAAGCACCTGAGGCTAGGACAAGAAGCAATGGGTGGAAACTAATCAAGGAAAAAAGCAACTTAGAACTAAGGAGAAATTACAAGAACAATTAGTCAGTGGAACAATTTGCCTCCAGAGGTTGTAAATGCTCCAACACTGGAAGTTTTAAAAAAGAGATTGGATAACTATTTGTCTGAAATGGTCTCTCTCTCTCTCTTTCTCTCTCTCCCTCCCCTCCTTCCCCTCCCTCCCCCCCCCCTCTCATTTCAATTTTCTAGGCTGCCCTTGTCTGGAGACTCAGGGGGGCTTGAAACATAAAAGACAACATTTTATTAATTTTATTGGATACTAAGGAATATGTGTGTTCCCCTGAGGCCAAAATAGATCATGGGGAGAAATGAGAGAGACACAGATGCTGAAAGATATCTTCATATATTGAATAGTAGCACACCATAGTACAGAAGCAACTCAGAATAATCACCATAAAAAGTAGTCTTAAAATCTATCTGAAAAGAGCAAATGATCCTGATGCTTTCAATATTGATGATGGTCACGTGATCTTGAAAGCCAAATTTTGAAATGACGATTACCAACATGCCTTCCCCCAAAATGCTAACGGTTCTAAAAGCATCTAGACAAGCAGAGATAAGCAATATATAAGGTGATGGGATGTTGAGAGAGATGTGGATGTGTAAGACATTTGTAACAAGTCAGGTTTATCTAAAAGGATGTGCTCCACTTGAATGAAAAGTAGCTTACTATCAAGAAGATCACAGAATGGCTTTTAAACAGATTTAAGTCTAAAGGACGAGAGGATTTCAGAAGAATCACATTCAAGAAAATGCAATCTTTGGATATGAGATTTTGTTTGATTGATTTATCCTACACATAATATACATATTACCCAGGGAGCATCAATGCAGCTGACTGTCATCAAAAATCATACAATTGAAGCCTTACCCCCTTCTTAACATGAATTAATACACACAAAAAGGGGTAGGGATTTTTCATCATGCATTTTCCTTATATTGGCTTATTGACATTCTTTGGAGATGCTTTTGATGTTCCTATTAAATAAGGTTTATTTTGATTCAAAGGCCCTAGTTACCAGTAAAAATAATCTAATGCTTTGTTACACCTTTATTACTGACAAAGACAAAAGTTGAGTATGACATAAAGGTAGTTAAATAGAGTTAAGCATTGAAAAAAGAAATATCTAAAAAAAAATCTACAATAACAAATTTAGTGAGCTACAAAAGTTATCAGTTAACTAAAATTAGTAAAGGTTAAAAAAAATCAATAGTGACTAAAAGGTTAAATTTTACGCTCTATGGGTATGAATAAATGAATATAAATAGGCTACCCAACATTGATTATTACTTAACTTAGTAAACTCATAAAAAGTAGTTTTAAAATTCTGCCTTGGAAGTTCATAAAAATTCTATACAACGGAGACCAAACTATCAGGTGACAAATAGCAATGGTAATTTTAGCTACTCTCTTAGAGGTCATCTCTGAGAAGTGTGCTAAGAGGACATGAATAAGATTGGCATCTATTTTGCTGTGCTTGATTGATAACAAATATATAATTAAGTTTTTATGCCAATTTAATAAAAGGGGCAGTGAAGAAGGACATGTTTGATTGATTCAATTTCCTCCAAAGGACATGATCATAAATTACCTTGTTTAGAAAGGCTATTAAATCTGAGGATGGAGGTGGAAGTTATTCTGATTGTGGAGTTCTAAAAAATAAGTACAATTGATCAGGAAAGGAAAAGGTAAATGATTGTATGAGATAAAAAAATAAAAGAAGAATCTAGAACTTAAATATGTTACATAACAAGTCTTTAAAAAAACCTAATAGGATGAATATAACAAATGCAAACTGTGTAGGAAGATGTATTTGTCAAAAGGACCATAATGTAATATAAGAATATCAATAATATATCAGACTTTTCAGATGGACAAATTCTTTTGTGAAAGCACTGTGGATTTCTCCCCAAAGTTTTTTGGAGGGTGCCTTAAAAGAAATTCAATTCAATTCAATTCAATTTATTAGATTTGTATGCCGCCCCTCTCCGTAGACTTGGGGCTGCTCACAACAATAATAACACAATATATAACAAATCTAATAATTAAAAGTCATTAAAAAACCCTTATTAAAAAGAAAAACATACACACAAACATACCATGTATAAACTGTATAGGCCCGGGGGAGATGTCTCAATTCCCCCATGCCTGGTGGCAGAGGTGGGTTTTAAGAAGTTTACGAAAGACAAGGAGGGTGGGGGGCAATTCTAATCTGCGGGGGGAGCTGGTTCCAGAGGGTTGGAGCTGCTACAGAAAAGGCTGTTCCCCTGGGTCCCGCCAGACGACATTGTTTAGTCAACGGGACCCAGAGAAGGCCAACTCTGTGGGACCTAACCGAGTCGCTGGGATTCGTGCAGCAGAAGGCAGTCTCGGAGATATTCTGGCTCGATACCATGAAGGGCTTTATAGGTCATGACCAACACTTTGAATTGTGACTGGAAACTGATAAGCAACCAATGCAGACTGCAGAGTGTTGCTGTGACATGGGGCATACCTAGGGAAGCCCATGATTGCTCTTGCAGCTGCATTTTGCACAATCTGAAGTTTCCGAACACTCTTCAAAGGTAGAGAGAGCATGTAGAGAGCATTACAATAGTCGAACCTCGAGGTGATGAGGGCATGAGTGACTGTGAGCAGTGACTCCCGGTCCAAATAGGGCCGCAACTGGTGCACCAGGCAAACCTGGGCAAACGTCCCCCTCACCACAGCTGAAAGATAGTTTTCTAATGTTAGCTGTGGAACAGGGGACGCCCTAGTTGCGAACCCTGTCTGAGGGGGTCAATAATTCCACTCCCCCCCAGGGTGGTGGACGGACAGATGGGATTGTCCTTGGGAGGTAAAACCCACGGCCAATCCGTCTTATCAGGGGTTGAGTTTGAGTCTGTTGACACCCATCCATACCCTAAGGCACCCAGCACATCACTTCCACTGCTTCACTGACTGGACATGGGGTGGAGATATAAAGCTGGGTATCATCAGCGTACTGATGATAATCTCACCCGATGCCCCTGGATGATCTTGCCCAGCCGGTTTCATGTAGATAATAAAGCATTTTTAGTAAGTTTTGTAGAGTTTTAGCTATGCTAGCTAATTCATGTATGTTACCATTGTTTTATACAACATGATTGATAATTACAGCAGGTATAGCCCATATAAAATAACTGTTTCTATTGGCGGGACCGGTGGTATTTGCTGGTTCTCTGAACTACTCAAAATTTCCGCTATCAGTTCTCCTGAACTATTCAAAATTTCTGCTACTGGTTCTGTGGTTTCTATCAGAACCTGCTGGATTTCACTCCTAGTGGGAATACAATTTCTTTCCCAATCATTCATAGGAAGTGAGAGATCTACTTCATGGCCCCGTCATGGTGCCACAGGGCTTCATGCTCTCTCCAATCCTTTTAAATCTATTTGAAACATTAGTTGAGTTGAGATCATCTACCATGGGATTAGGTATAAGTATGTTGTTGACACCCCCAGTTATTTATTTATTTATTTATTTTATTTGTTTGTTTGTTTGTTTGTTTGTTTGTTTGTTTATTTGTTTGTTTGTTTATTTATTTATTTATTTATTTATTTATTTATTTATTTATTTATTTATTTATTTATTATAATTTAGATTTGTATGCCGCCCCCTCTCCGCAGACTCATTTCCATCCTCGGTGAATTAAGTGATACTGTGTGGACCATTCTTTTACAATGCCTAAGAGGCTGTGTTGGCCCAGATAGGGAATAACAGACCTCAGCCATAGGGGCTGAGTTGGGAGTTTATCATTTTTGTCCTTGGAAGGGGTTGCACTGCCTCAAACAGATCCTGTGCATAATCTGAGTGTTAGAAGAGCAGTTGGCAGTCATGTTTAGGAGGCCCTTTGTGTTGTATGCCAGTTATGTTATTTCCTGGATTTGGTTTCTTTTTTTCTTGTTCTCTCTTGCCCTGGTCATTTCCCATTAGACTATTGCAATGACAAACTGTTTTAACATTGCCCCAGTCAGGCAGAAAAGGTATATTATACTGTATATCCTGTCAGTTAAATAATGGGTGATTAGTTAATTGTGTAAAAAGAATTTAATCATGTGAAATAGTGCATTGTTTTTTCAACCTTGACAACTTTTACAAATATAAATTTCAATTCCCAGAATTCCCATCAAGAACGTTGGCTGAGGAATTCTGAGACTTGAAGTCCACATATTTTAAAATTGTTGAGGTTGGAATAGTACACTTTGTTTCTTCAAAATCTCATACTCTTTGTAGTCCTCATAATAATACCTTAATGGCCCAGTTAAATACCTGACTGCTAAATTCAATCCAGTGTATATTCTCATTACATAAGTGCATAGCCCATTTTTTCCTCAAGCATTACCAATAAAGAAGTTTGTGCTTCAATGTAATGGTGTCCTAGTCTCCAGTTTAAATATACTCCTGAACATATACTGTGTACTATACAAATATTATCAGAGTAGTAGAATCCAAACAGGATTTGCAAAAAGCTCCCAAAGGATCACTGTAAAGTTAGTAAATACTTTAAAATAGCAATTGTTATTCAGTCTAAGCAAGTGTAATGTACATTGGCTATAAAACTTCAGTTTCATATATATATTAATGAGATCTGAACTGGAGTAATCAAGCATGAAAATAGTTTTTGGAGTCACAAGGGGTAACTCAGTAAAAATATCGACCCATTGCATTTCCCCCCCTCAAGAATTGTAAACAAATTCAAATGTCATGCTTGGAATCACTAGTAAGTCCTATACAAAAAATACCACACTGAATAGACTTTTTTTCCACATAGAGAGAAGGTGTGTTAAAAGAACACACGAGGTAGATATCTAAACTGATGTATCAGGTGGGAAATGTGTATACAGGAAGTGCATTTCCTTATCTTGAAGTGCAAGAAGAGAGTTCATCCATTGAAGCTGAAAACTCAGAGCCTCTGTATCAGAGATGCCCAAAGAGGTCAATATTCCACCTCCAAGCTTCAATTAGACTATCCATGATGTCATAAATGGTTGAAGTCAATAAGTGGTCAATAAAAATTAAAGGTCAATTGGAGTCAATTAATCTTTTGGAGTCTCTGTAGAACTTTATTCCAGTCTCTAGTCCTGAAAAAAGATGTAGCTAGCAAGACAATTTTCTCTGGGTTTGGATGATCAATTGCCAGGGAGAGTAGCTTTGAATTGTTTCTATCAGCCATTTGTTGTTACTGGCCTCATTAGCAGCACTCTTTGTGTTGTGTAGCTATGTCCCTTCATAGCTTCCTTCCTCTTCTCACTCTAATCTTCCCTCAGAAAAAAATAAAACTATTCCTGTTCCAGTTCACATCCTGTACTGAGTGTATTTCCACATCTTAAACTCTGGTGGAGAGCACATACATTCTCAACACTAAGAGCAATAGATGATGATGATGATGATGATGATGATGATGATGATGATGATAATAATAATAATAATGATGATGATGATAATAATAATGATGATGATGATGATGATGATAATAATAATAATAATAATAATTATTATTATTATTATTATTATTTCTCTAGAAGCAGCTAGATAAATTAGTGAAATACGAAGATCTAAAAATAGAGCTGCAATAACTCTGGCATAAGCTAGTGAAAGTGGTCCCAGTGGTACTTGGTATGCTGGGCGCAGTGCCAAAGCATCTCAGCAGACATTTGAAATCACCAGAATTGACAAAATCTCCATCTGTCAATTCCAAAAGGCTGCTTTACTGGGATCAGCACACATAATTCGCCGCTACATCATGCAGTCCTAGGTGCTTGGGAAACGTTCGACTGGTGATTAAATACAAAATCTAGCATAGTGGTCTCATTTGCTGTGTTGTATTGAAATAATAATAATAATAATAATAATAATAATAACAACAACAATAATAACAACAACAACATCAACAATAAATGTTTTTAAATGTTCAATTGACTGAGTTTCATGTTTAATGAATAAAAAATAATAGAAAATGAAGTTAAATTGCTCTGGGGACTTCAGAATCCAGACAGAGAGGCACTTGCCACATACTCCAGTTGTTGATAAGGAAGACAAAAAAGTTTGTATATGTGGCGGTGCCTGGGGACAAAGAATCGAATAGGATAGATTAGAATAGAATAGAATAGAATAGGCCAAGTGTGATTGGACACACAAATAATTTGACTTGATAAAAAGAAAAAAGGAAAGGTACGTTAATCAAGAATCATAAGGTACAAACTTAATTATAGTCTGGGTACAAATAAGCAATGAAATCATATTAGGAACCAGTCAAATTAAATTGTAAGGATACAAACAACAAAGTTACAGTCATACAATCATTAGTGGGAGGCAATGGGTGATAACAACAATGAGAAAATTAATAGTAGTGCAGACTTGGTAATAGTTTGACAGTGATGAGGGAATTATTTGTTTTGGCAAAATGATGGCGTTCAGGTAAAAACTGTCCTTGTGTCTAATAGTTCTGGCGTGCAGTGCCCAATAGCATTATTTTGAGGTAGGAGTTGAAATAGTTATGTCTAGGATGTAGCTCTTTTTGACTCTTGCAGTATACGGGTCCTCAGTAGAAGGCAGGTGGGTAGCCTTTTTTTCCCCCTGCAGCTCTAATAATCCTCTGAAGTCTGTGTCTGTCTTATTGAGTTGCAGAACCAAACCATACAGTTATAGAGGTGAAATGACATACTCAATAATTCCTCTGTAGAACTGTATCAGCAGCTCCTTGGGCAGTTTGATCTTTCTGAGTTGACGCAGAAAGAACATTCTTTGTTGTCCTTTTTTGATGAAATTTTTGATGTTAGGTGTCCGTTTTAGATCTTGCAATATGGTAGAACCTAGACATTTGAACGTCTCTAGTGTCGATATTGTGTTGTCTAGTATTATGGGATGATTTCTCCTAAAGTCTTCCACCATTTCAACGGTTTTAAGTATGTTCAGTTCCAAATTGTTCTGGTTGCACCTTGAGGCTAGTTGTTCAACTTCCTGTCTCTATGCAGATTCATCATTGTCTCGCATGAGACCGATCATTGTTGTGTCATCTGCGAACTTCAGTAGTTTAACCGATGGATTGTTAGAGATGCAGTCATTTATGCAGCTGTCACTTCCGCAAGAGTCTTAAGACTCCTTTATGCTGTCAGTATCAACCATCGGTGCCAGTCATTTATATTTGTGATACATTTTTAAACGTTCAGTAGTCTGAGTTTCCTGTTTAATAATTCTTAGTACCATTAGTTAAATTATTAGGATTTATTAAATTATTTTCATATCGTAAATTCTTACAGTCAAAGAACAATCTGAAACTTAATGAAGAGGTTTTTGAACTTAGGAGCTTGTGGACTCTTGCTCTACAGTTATTTTAAAATATATAGTAATTGATATCAGACAAAGCTACACTACAGAGTTTGCTTGAAATCAGTGAACTAAGCATCATCAATTTAAAGAGAACTGAATATCTTAATGAAGAAGCAAACTACCATTGGAATTGCTATATACAATATAGTAAGTCATGTAATTTCATCAGGAATGGAGATGACCTAACCTCCTTCTATTCCTCCTTGTGAGCATGAATGAGGCTTCCCACTGCACAATGGAGACTAGAGACTAAATGAGCTTTTAGTCTGTACCACAACAGCTTTTCTGATGTTTCACACAATGTGGTCCACCTTTATCATTAAAATTATTTATTATTATTATTTATTAGATTTGTATGCCGCCCCACTCCACAGACTCGGGGTGGCTCACAACAATAGTAATTTTGTAAAAAATATCTAAAACCCCCATTAATTTAGAAACATACAACACGAGCATACCATACATAAAACTATATAAGCCTGGGGGAGATGTCTCAATTCCCCCATGCCTGACGGCAGAGGTGGCTTTTACTGAGTTTGCGAAAGGCAAGGAGGGTGGGGGCAGTCCTAATCTCTGGGGGAACTGGTTCCAGAGGGTTGGGGCTGCCACAAGAAGGCTCTTCCCTTGGGTCCCGCCAAACGACATTGTTTAGTCAACAGGACCTGGTGAAGGCCAACTCTGTGGGACCTAACTGGTCGCTGGGATTCATGCGACAGAAGGCAGTCTCGGAGATATTCTGGTCCAATGCCATGAAAGGCTTTATAGGTCATAACCAACACTTTGAATTGTGGCCGGAAATTGATCGACAACCAATGCAGACTGCAGAGTGTTGGTGTGACATGGGCATACCTGGGGTAGCCCATGATTGCTCTCGCAGCTGCATTTTGCACGATCTGAAGCTTCCGAACACTCTTCAAAGGTATCCCCATGTAGAGAGCGTTACAGTATTTATTTATTTAATTTAATTTATTTATTTATTAGATTTGTATGCCGCCCCTCTCCGAAGACTCGGGGAGGCATACAGTAGTCGAACCTCGAGGTGCTGAGGGCATGAGTGACTATGAGCAGTGACTCCCAGTCCAGGTAGGGCCGCAACTGGTGCACCAGGCGAACATGGGCAAACGTCCCCCCGCCACAGCTGAAAGATGGTTCTCTATTGTAAGCTGTGGATCAAAGAGGACGCCCAAGTTGCGGACCCTTTCTGAGGGTGTCAATAGTTCCTCCCCAGGGTGATGGACGGACAGATGGAACTGTCCTTGGGAGGCAAAACCCACAGCCACTCCATCTTATCAAGGTTGAGTTTGAGTCTGTTGACATCCATCCAGACCCTAACAGCCTCCAGGCACCGGCACATCACTTCCACTGCTTTATTGACTGGACATGAGGTGGAGATGTACAGCTGGGTATCATCAGCATATTGATGATACCTCACCCCATGTCCTTGGATGATCTTGCCCAGCGGTTTCATGTAGATAATAAAGCATTTTTAGTAAGTTTTGTAGAGTGTTAGCTATGCTAGCTAATTCATGTGTGTTACCATTGTTTTATACAACGTGATTGATAATGACAGCAGGCATAGCCCATATAAAATAACTGTTTCTATTGGCGGGACAAATACCACATTTCCAGGCATTCTGTTTAAAACTGTTTAAAATAATTGAATATTGTTCCTTTACATTCTGTAGCCTGCCAGATGTTGGTAAACTAATATTCTGCACATAAAACACCATATATTGAATCTTGAGAGGATTTTGAGTTTGATGGTTCAAAAGCGACTCTAGTCAACTGAAATTATTTATGCTATTAACACAATCATGGGCCATATTTATTTAAGATTTATATTTCTGTATATTTATTTAATTTAATTAATTAATTTATTTACTTATTTTGTCACGTACGTATTGGTGGTATACAAAGATATAACAATATTTATAAACATGATACAAGTAAAATAGAAACATTAGGACAGGGGATGGTAGGCACCCTGGTGCACTTATGCACGCCCCTTACTGGCCTCTTAGGAATTGGGAGAGGTCAATAGTGGATAATCTAAGGGTATAGTTTTGGGGGTTAGGTGATGATACTACAAAGTCAGGTAGTGAGTTCCATGCATCAATTACTCGGTTACTAAAGTCGTATTCCCTGCAGTCGAGTTTAGAGCAGTCATCTTTAAGTTTGTATCTGTTGTGTGCTTATGTGTTGTTGTGATTGAAGCTGAATTAATCATTGACAGGAAGGATGTTGTAGCAGATGATTTTATGAGCTATGCTTAGGTTGTGTTTAAGGCGATGTAGTTCTAAGCTTTCTAAACCTAGGATTGTAACTCTAGTTACAAAAGGTATTCTGTTGCAAGTGGAGGAGTGGAGGGCTCTTCTAGTAAAATATCTCTGGACATTTTCTAGAGCATTTACGTCCAAAATGTGGTGTGGGTTCCAGGCAGATGAGCTGTATTCAAGGATTAGTCTGGTGAAAGTTTTGTATACCCTGGTTAGTAGTGTGAGATTATCAGAGCAGAAGCTACGTAGGATTAAGTTAACAACTCTTGAAGCCTTTTGGGTGATGCTGTTACAATGTTTATTTGTTCTTTACTTGTTGGCTCTCCAAATAATTTTTTGTTTTTCCTGGTTGTGTTTCACTAGAGATTTGATACCAGGGAACATCTCACCTTGTTCAACAAAACTTCGTTTTGAGAAAATAAGCAGAGGAATCTGTCTAGAATTAACAGTGTATTTAGATTAGTGGAATGTAAGTGTTTCCTGAGTGGATCTGGTTTTGCATTAAGCAAGTAGACTCAATCAAATTGTTTCGCAGAGATGAGGGTGGGGAGTCACAGGATAAATGTCACAAGAGATTTTCCAACCTGGACCTGAAGCCTGAATATTATTTTTATACTTTTGCTTTTCAAATAAGGAATAATTGTGCTTGGAGCCATGATGCTTCTGCAAAAATCTCTGATTCATGTTCACTCTGTGGCAAGTATTACACTGGAGGAAGAGGAAGGAGGCTGCAAGCCTGGAGCAGTAATGGAATTGCAAGAGGGGAAGAAGGGAAGTTTAAATAGTAAATTCAAGTCTAGAAAGGATAGAGAAGGACATGACATTACACATGTGGCTGTGCTAGGAGGGAGCACGAGAAGCAACTGATGGCCTACTAGGGTTTAGAGTTGCAGAATTTAAAAAGCAGGTTAAATAAATTTGAGGAAACAAGCTCCTCCTTCGTATACCAACCCATAGTTTTAAATGGATAGTTTCATTCTATTCTAGATATCAAATGTTATTAAGTATTTCTTGACCCCAACCTTCACTTCATTGACATTATTATTTTTATTTGTGGAGTGGCGGATAAGGTTTGCAGGGAAATGCTCTACGCATCTCTTTTGGCATTTCATCTCTCGAAGTTCCTCGGTAAACCAAAGAGATCTCTGGGATCTACTGCTTCAGAGATGCTGCAAAGGCGCAATCTGGTCCAGAGCCTCTGATACAGCCTTATTCCAGGCCAACACCAGGAACTCGGCCAGGTTGTCAGCAAACGAGTCAGGTATTTCCCCAAGTTCCCTCTGAAACCCTTCTGGGGTTATTAGGCACCTGGGGTGGAACCATCTAATCGGTTCCGCCTCCCTGCAATGTGGGATTGGCGTTTCAAACTCCAGCCTCAGCAGGGAGTGATCTGACCATGACGAGGGTATGATATCTATATCCCTTAACACCAGATCTTTCTTCCATTGCTTCAAGAGAAATACGAGGTCAAGTGTGTGACCCCCCTCATGAATCGGACCCTGAATTACTTGGGTCAGATCCATGGTTGTCATGGAAGCCATGAACTCCTGCACTGCATCACAGGGGCCACCAAGTGATGGTAAATTAAAGTCACCCAGGACCAGGAGCCTGGGAAACTACACCGCCAGCCCGGTCATTAACTCGAGCAGTGTAGGCAGGACCATTGTAACACAGCTGGGAGGCAGGTATGTTAACAACAAGCCCAACTGAACCCAAGTTCAATTTCAAAGGGAGAGACTCACACCCAAAAAGCTCAGGGGCAGAGACCCTGTGAGGATTCAGAGTCTTTCGGACAATGACTGCCATTCCCCCACCCCTTCCCTGGCATTGTGGCTGATGTAAGACCATAAACCCGTCTGGGCACATTTCTGAGAGAGGACCACTTCCCTTGGGTCCCAGCCAGGTCTTGGTCACACAAGCCAAGTCAGCCCCTTCCTCCAAGAGAAGTTCTCGGATCAAAGGGGCTTTGTTGGTAATCGACATGGCATTGATTAACAGCAGCCTGAGACCAGGGTCCTGACACCAGCTACACGACTAGAGAAAATATACCTCCAGCTGGTGGATAATATACCCACAATGTCGCTTTTCAAAATTTGTTTGCCTGCTTATTTTATTACTGTTTACTATAAACTGCATGCAGGAATAGCTGTTATCCTGAAATGAACCAATGTTTGATTTCCTGTGTCAAAACGTAACAAACTCCTCACATTTTGGGGGAGAAAAAGGGGGAAGGAGCCTTTAAAGACCTCATTTTCTTTTATTGGACAGAGAAGGATTTGTTCTTTCAGCTCTAAGGAAAATAAGGAAATAATCCCCATAATGTTGTGAAATAATTTCTTTCTGAAAAATTATCGAAGAGTCTTTCCTTTCCATCCTCTCTTCCCAGAGCAGGGCAGGACAATGGTTTTACTCTCAATCATAAATCTTAATTAGGAAAGGCATGTGTACATTAGATCTGAAAACAAAACAAAAAAAGTGTTTTGGAATTTACAGGGACATTTGGAAAGCATCTGACTGGGTTTATGTATTTGTATCTTTTCATGACACTACAAGGCTTCTGGAAAAAAAAGAATCATGTTTGGTTTCAAGCTTTGCACGTAGATGTATGTAACTGGATATTCACATATATTCCGAAAACCATTTCACCTTAGATTCTGACACATAGCATTGCCCTGTACGATGCTAGTGCCATGTCATTAGACAATGTCATCATTTAATTAATTAATTAATTAATTAATTAATTAATTAATTAATTAATTAATTGTTTTGTCAAGTATGTATTGCTGGTATGCAAAGATATAATAATATTTATATACAAGATACTAGTAAAAGAGAAACGGAAGGCACTGTGGTGCACTTATGCAAGCCCCTTACTGACCTCTTAGGAATTGGGAGAGGTCAACAGGGGATAGTCTAGGGGTAAAGTTTTGGGTGTTAAGTGATGATACTACAGAGTCTGGTAGTGAGTTCCATGAATCCACTACTCAGTTACTAAAGTTGTATTTTCTGCAGTCACGTTTTGAGCGGTTTACTTTAAGTTTGTATCTGTTGTTTGCTCGAATGTTGTTTTGGTTGAAGCTAAAATAGTCGTTGACAGGAAGGACATTGTAGCAGATGATTTTATGGGCTATGCTTAGGTTGTGTTTAAGGTGACGTAGTTATAAGCTTTCTAAACCTAGGATTGTAACTCTAGTTGCATAGGATATTCTGTTGCGAGTAGAGGAGTGGAGGGCTCTCCTAGTAAACTATCTCTGGACATTTTATAGATCATGAGATGTGAATGAATTTCTATTTAGCTGGAGATCACTGAATGTCTTTTATCTTCTTTTGTTAGAAAGGCTTAATAAAGTTCTTACGCAGTTTAAAAGGTGTGCTTAAGAGAAACTGACCTTTCATTTCTAGGGATCCTAGGAGTAATACATCAGAAGTGATTTATCATTGTCTGCTTTTTCAGCCAGAGAGGGAATGACCAGTCAATCAGTTGGCATTATTATTATTATTATTATTATTATTATTATTATTATTATTAATTAGATTTATATGCCGCCCCTCTCTGGAGACTCGGAGCGGCTCACAACACAAAACATGGTACAAATCCAACAATAAAAAGCAATTTAATACCCTTAGCATAAAAAACAATCATACATCTCAGATAAACCTTGCGTAAAACAGGAAACGGCCCAGGGGAATCAATTTCCCCATGCCTGATGGCAGTAGTGGGTTTTAAGGAGTTTGTGAAAGGCAAGGAGGGTGGGGGCAATCCTAAGGCAGGACTAGAAATAATGCCTAAGGCAGGACTACAAATCCTTGTTCCCTGGTTTCTTGCCAGGTGCCATAACCATTACAGAGGCTGGAACCAAAGTAGCAATGATGGCAGTGAAGAAAATAATAGAATATAATGTACCAAACCTTAATTTTCAAACTGTGTGTCTTATAAGAATGACCGTTTGAAAAGGTTTCTTGCAAACCAACCAAATAAAAACCTGTTAAGTCTTGGGATTCCCCAGAAAATTTAAGTTCAGAATGACATAGTTATGAAAATGTTTAACATGATACCATGGTATTGTACTCGAGACCATATTAATTGCCACCTTTTTGGTTTTCCTTTTAACAGCAAAACCCACAGTCATTGATGTTGACATCTATGTTAATAGCATTGGCCCCGTGTCATCAATAAATATGGTAAGTGTCACACAAACAATTATTTTATTGACAGGGCTGCTTTTGTATCAATAACCAAGTTCTTTAATTTTTTCCTAAATGTGAGGTGAAATGTTATGCCTGCAGATGTCATTCTATTTTCTGTTCTTGTTCTGTGTGCCTGACAAGTCTTTGTCCTTTTCCCAAAGGGCAAAAATAACGCTCAGCAAATAGCATGCTGTGATCTGTCTATCACAGAAGTATGAATATTCAGTGTATCTGAATGGAAATAAAGCTATGGGCGTACTACAGGCATTTGTTGTCCCTCAACGCAGCAAACTCTGAGAAATAATGCTGTTGCCAAGAAAAAATGACAATAAAAGTTAATAAAACGAACCCTCAGTCTGTATATTTACTCAAAAGTAGGTCCAAAGATGCGTATTTCTGGGTAATTGTGCTAAGCTTGTGAAGTTTTTTTATGTGATGTTTTAAGATGTTTTGCTTCTGAAAATCTTGGTTGCTATTCTTTGATGGTGTACATGGAGAAGGCTTAAGTGGGCAATTAAGATGACAAAAAAATCTGGAAGAAGAAACTTACAAGGAACAGTTGGACATGTTGGGTACTTTTAGCCTGGAGAAAAAAAGACTGTGGGAAACATAACTATCTTCAAGTATTTGAAAGGCTGACATAGATGGCTATCTATCCTCATAATTCAATCCCTTACCCTCAGGTTTTTGGTTTTTTTTGAAGGATGAGGTCAGACTTCATAATTTAATGTTCAAGATGTTACTCAATTTAAGAATAAAAAATATTGTAAACTGTTTCCAAAATGCAGTTAAAGGATCCACTTGATACAAAGTACAGTAGTACCTCTACTTACGAACTTAATTTGTTCCATGACCAGGTTCTTAAGTAGAAACATTTGTAAGAAGAAGCAATTTTTCCCATAGGAACCAATGTAAAAGCAAATAATGTGTGTGATTGGGGAAACCACAGGGAGGGTGGAGGCCGTGTTTCCTCCCAGGAGATTCCTAGAGCGGCCCCATGGAGACTCCCTCCCTGCCTTTTCCGGTTACAGTTTCAGAGGGTTGGGTTTGAAAGTTTAGAAGAGGCAAAAAAAATATTGAACAACCAGTTATCTAGCAAGTAGGGGCTTTATTAGGTACCACTGTACCACTGTATTGCATAAAAATAATATTTCAGATATTAAAACCACTTTAAATTCTTCATAAATTTCCCCTAACAATACATTAAGGCTGAAAGATTTTCTATTTTGAATAATATTGAAAACTTCAAAAATTTCCAGAATGTAAAAAAATAAGGTTCATATATTGATTCAATTCTGGGAATGTTAATCTATTTAAGAATTAATTAATTTTTATTGGAGACAGATTATTTGAAGGATATAATTGTTGAAAAAAGTTTATTGTTCATTTATATCTTTGGATTTGGTCAAAATTTGACACTGCTTTTTTAGTTGCAGTAATACACACCCTGTTTGCTCCAAAATAAGGCATTCCCTGATAATAAGTCCAATCGGGCTTTTGAGTGCATGGCAATAAGGCCAAACACTTATATCAGGGTTCCAAAAAATTTAAGACAGGATCTTATTTTCAGGGAAACATTGTATTTTTCTTAGCTTTTTTCACTTTATTTGCGAATATTTTAGAATTTTTATTTACATATTTAAAATATATTAGCAGGAGTAATCAGACAGATTTTTTTTCTGTCTCTAAATCATCCAAATTTTTGAAAATGCTATCTGATCTTGTTCTATTATAGTTTGCTAATAAATTGATAATTTTCAAATAAAATTTACTTGCCTTTTGTGTTTGCTTTTTAACCATGCTGATCTAATGTATCTACCAACCTCTTAATATTGTTTTTATAGCATCCCATCTTCTTATTTCAAAGGCGTTTTTCCAAAAAGCAACTGGATTTTCTTGATTTCCCCACTTTAAAATAACAAGAAAGTCCAGTTGTTTTTGAAAAGCTCTTTTGAGATAATCAACCATCATGTTCTTAGTAATGTTTTATTTGTTTTATTTTCTTGAACACAAATTATCAAAGTTTGGATAAATTGTTGCTTTCATTACTATGGGATTGAGTAAATGGGATTTAATTCTTCTAACTTAAGTGTGATAATAACAGGAGTGTGATCTGATACAAAAATTGGTGCAATTTTAATTTGTTGCAGGAAATTTGAGAACGTTTTATATATCCAAATGAAGTGTAGTATGATATTTATATCTACCTGAATAAAATATATGTACTTTTGTTGCAGTGCTCACAATAGTCCATAAATCTATGAATCCATGAGTATACATTAAATTAAATTAAATTTAAGTCTGTTAATTCAGGCTTTAATATAGCAATATTAAAGTATTTTCCTATTGTAAATTATCCAAGTTACAATTTTTCCTATTCATACTTTTTGTAGTAAATTGATAGGACCGAATTAGGATATGTTTATGTATATGCTAGAGTTAATGTATTGTTATCTATTTTAATATTATTAGATCTAAATAAAAGTAAATAATTGTATTTATTGTCCTGGTTCTATTTATTATTTTAAAAGGGAAACGTCTGACTTGTGTTCCAAAGACCAGAAAAAGGGTACATTCATGATCTAAGATAAAAGAACTTTTGCTTTCATTCCCAAATGCAAAGGCTCTGCCTCTGACTGAATGTTGTTACTGAAATCAGGCTGATGGATAAAAAAATATTCTTTTTCTTTCTAGATATTTCAAACTTCTAAAGCCCTTTGAAATATGCCTGTCTGTTAGAGGATTTGGCAAGACTTGCTAATTATTTGATACATTTGAGAAAACTATAACTATCCTTTAGTTTTGTTTTCATTTATGTATTAATTTCCCTGGATTTTTAATTTTGTTTTTAAGGTTGTTTTATAAATTGTTTTAATTTAAATTATATTAAAACAATTTTGAAGGTTTAAAAAAAAAATCTCTCACACAGAAATGTAGTAAGTGCATTTTGTCCCTGAGTACTCAGAAACTGATTCCCTTTTTTTCCCTCCCCTGTGGGATGCTCATCCACGAATAAAGCATAAAGAATTGCCAACTGACTGACATTTGAATATATTCTACTGAACTGGAAACATACACACATTTGTGCTTTCAGAGCTTTGTGTACCAATAATATTGGCAGCCTAACTAGAGTATGCACATTTAGTGGCAGAAGGATAAATATATATATGTACAGTTCTTTCTTTCTTTCTTTCTTTCTTTCTTTCTTTTTCTTTCTTTCTTTCTCTCTCTCTCTCTTTTCTTTCTTTCTCTTTCCTCCCTCCCTCCCTCCCTCCCTCCTTTCCTTCCTTCTTTTCTTTCTCTTTCTTCTTTCTTTCCTTTCTTTCTTTCATTCTTTCTCTCTCTCTCTCCCCTTCCTTCCTTCCTTCTCCCAACTATCCTCCAGGAGTTCCAGTAGCCTACATTCACATTCTTCCACAGAATTTTCCCCAAACAATCCAGCAAAGTCAGCTGCCCAATCAGACCTTGACTGACCCAAAGCCACCATTGCTGAGGGCAAATTCAAACCTGCCTGTTCCTAATATTAACCTCTAGCTCACATCTGCTTTCTCTCAGGGTATCTCTGCCTCTGGGAGTGGATGGGAAGATTTTTTTTAAAACTCTCCTTTCTCTGGCAAGTGCTTGTGACAGGACAGCAAGTGAACAAATAAGTGTTGGCAGAAATAAATAGGCCTGCCTGTGGCTTCTGGGTAGGGAAAGAAAGACATCAGTTGGCAAGAAGACAGTGAACAGGTGGATGCTGATGAGGAGACTATGGGGAAGAAAGTGGTCACCAGCTGGTGAAAGCAAGTGAATAGACAGGCAAACTGGTGAGAGAACATGAGCGATGGGCCTACATTGACTGGCAACAGACTGAACACAGGTGCTTTAATTGATGGCAACTCTTCTGTCTTTTGTTCTTTGATGGGAGTTCTTAATGTATTTTCTCTCAGCTTACATATTCATGGCTACTGATTACTCCTATTTCTCATCTGTGTCACCAGGTCTTTCTTTAAAATGCATTCTGCAAACCTTGGGTTTTTAAAATCTATCTATATATAAATCTGCCTTTTGTTAGATTATGTATTTATTTATTTGTTAGATTTATAGCTTTCTTTGTGCTCAGGCATTCAGTATGATGTATGTAGCACTCCAGTATCTCATTTGTTCTCACAACAACCTCTGCTCTGCGAGGAGGGGTTGAGGGGGGGGGGCTGAGCAATTTCTGTAGGCAATTTCTCCTTTGCCTGGTTCTCCCCCTCCCCAAAGCACAGAGATTGTAGAGAGATATATTTTAGGAGAGCAAGCTGTTTGCTCCTCTACACAGTGAGAGCAATTTGAGTATGACAGCAGTGGGAAAGAATCAGGCAAAAGAAAGATAGTCTATAGAAATCACTTGTCCCCCCCCCTTCCCTCCCTCCTCCAGGGAGATATTGGAAACAAAAGAATTTCAAGAGAGTAAGCTGTTTGCTTAGCACACCTGCAGCTTCTTCTCCTAGGGTGCAGCATTATTAGAACAACATGATCAGAATACTAAATATATACTTGGAGGAAATGAACTTTGACCCTCACTCTGTCAAAGAGCTTGGAGTACTCACATCCAATGGCCTAAGTCCTAGAGCCCACTGTAACAACATTGCCAAAAAAGCATTAAGAGTTGTCAATCTAATCTTATGTAGCTTCTTCTCTGGTAACATCAAACTGCTAACCAGAGCTTACAAAACATTTATCAAACCAATTCTAGAATACATTAATACAATTGGGAGTGTCCAGAAATATTTCACAAGAAGAGTCCTTCATTACTCCTTCTGCAACAAAATACCTTACTCCACCAGATTTGAAATACTGAAATTAGACAATTTACAACTACGTGGCCTCCGAACTGAACTAATCATAGTTCAGAAAATCATATCCCAAAATGTCCTTCCTGTTAATGACTTCACCTTCAACTGCAACAGATACAAGAAAGCTAATCAAGGTCAGATTTAGTATTTGGATAGGACACTTCTAAGAAAGTCTAGGCTTGTAAAACTATGAAAAAATAAAAAACAATATCCTGGAAGAAAACAATGAACAATCACTTCTGTATCGTTGCTCCAAATCCTCACCTGGTTGTTGAACCCAATTTGAGAAAATCCTTTCTTTGTGTAAGTCCTGTGACAAGCTAAGCTGTTCAAGTATTAAGGCTTACTTGAGAATACATTTCACAAACATCAGTAGAAGAAACTTCAAAGAACCAGGATGAAATTGCACAATGAGGCTTTACAATTCTATCCCCCCTTTCCTGGGAGTAAACAAGCCCCTACCAAATATATTTATTGTTGACTAATTGTGCATACTGCTTTCATAATATCTACATATTTGTGAATGTCAATGAAAGAATAGAGGCCTATCCTTGAATGGAGGAGGAGAGATTGACCCATTAAGGGAGAACTTTCAAAAAAAGCTTATTCAATCCTAAGAAAGTGAATAGTATAATAAAGAAAATCAATCTAACTCCACCTTGATTTTGTTTTAGGTAAGATAGAGTGGAAAGTATTCTACATTCTGCTATCTTACCATAACACAATAAAGAACATTTCTAGAATCCCTATACAGGTAGCCCTCGACTTACAAGAGTTTATTTAGTGACCATCGGAAGTTACAATAACACTGAAAAAAGTGTTTTCACACTTATGATCATGTGGTCCCATGATCAAAATTTAGCCACTTAGCAACTGACTGATATTTATGATGGTTTCAGTGTGCCAGGGTCATGTGATTGCTTTTTGGGACCCTCTGACAAGGAAATGGGGAAGCCAGATTCTTTTAGCAACCATATTACTTAGTTAAAACTTGAATGATTCAATTAACAACTGTGGTATGAAAAGGTTGTAAAATGGGGCAAAATTCTCTTAACAAATGTCTCACTTAGTGTTAAATCAGTGCGCGGGAGGCAACGTTTGATTTAAGAATATTTATTCCATACAAAACAGATCAGCCAATAACTCTGAAACACCAAATCCAAACAAAGGCAACGGTTAATCCATTGCCCTATTTATACTTTTACAGTGCGGGAAAACTTTTTAAGACAACCGTTTATTTTTGGCGGCATTCTGAGAGCTAGCTGTGCCAGAACCAATCAGTGGCTAGCTTGTTGTTTCAATAGGACACAACACTTAGCATCATAAATTTTGGGCTCAGTTGTGGTCATAAGTGGAGGACTACTTGTAGTTTTTTCTGTTTTTTTTTATTGTCTACTTCAAAGAACTAACAAGTGTTAACAATTCACATTTTTCTAAAGCTTTGGGTATCATCAGATTGACTATAAGGCAGTGATTGCTAACCTTTTACATCACCGTGTGCTGACCCATCTCATCCCACCTGGATTGTGTGGCCTTGCTGGCCTTTGTGTGCAGGGGAGCATGTGTGCGCCGGCCCCTGAAACTTTCGGTTTGCTGTGGAGATGCATGCCCAATGAAGAGTTGGCTATCATGCATACTCTCATGTGGGATGACTCTGCATGCCTAAAATGCCTAAAATATTATAAGTGTTATGACATGTGTGTTGGTTTCTATGTGTAGGGAATAGTACAATAAGTCTTGATAATATGTTTGTGTGCTTTTTTTTTTTAAAAAAAGAGAATACTTATTTTTCCTTTCTTTCGGGAGCATGGTACAATAAATGATGAAATACCATTCTCAAAGACTCTTCTCATCCTGCTTACAATCTTTTTGAACTGTTGTCTTCTGGCAGAAGATACAGAACAACTAGAACTCGGACCACACGTTTCCTGAATAGTTTTTATCCCAGAGCTATATTCGCACTTAACAACGAACTAAAGGGTCACCATCAGTGAACTGTTGGACAATATTACTCGGTTTGTCATGTAGATGGTTGAGTGGTTCAGGGTGGGGAATTTGTAGTGGGCGGGACATTTTATTCTATTTTTTATTCTATTTTTATTTTATTTTTAAATTTACCTATTCTGATTTTATGAATGGTGGGACTGGTCTATTGGGTGTCACATGACTTTTGTTGCCAATGACAATTCGTTGTTTTGACAATGACAATAAAATTTTTATTATTATTATTATTATTATTATTATTATTATTATTATTATTATATAATCAGCAACTCATTTTAAAGTGAGATGCCTGCAAAATTTTAAGCAAACATTTCTCTCTGTGTGTACTAGTGAAGTTATTCCCTGATTGGATGATAAAATGGCCAGTCAAAAAATATTCTACTTGTTGAAGTTTGAAAGCCACTCCATAACTTTTAAAAGATTTTTTTTTCTTTTTGGAACACATTCTATTGAGTTCAGATATTGAAGAGGCAGGAGACTGGCAGTGAGACTTCAGCTCTTTATTGGTTATAGTGAGCAAACATCAGCCTCTGCCTGCTTTTGGCAGGGGTTTAAATAGGGAGCTCTTTTGAAAAGGAGTCTATCAGAATTTCTCTGCCCACTTCCGTGTCGGACTGGAGTGAAAACTTCCCAGCTTCTCAGGACATAACACTCTCAATAAAAAATGTTTTACTTTAGAGATAGTTCAGATCTGAGATGGAATCTTTCACTCTGAAGCTGGTCCAAAATGGCTACAAACTCTATTTTTTTTAAAAAAAAAAATGCTTTATTTTCTAATGAATGATACGATACAATAAGCAATGTAGGCATTACATTATTTTTGTCATGTATGGATTAATATTAATGGTTTATATATTTATGTACATCTAAAAGCTTTTGCACTACTACCTCTATATAAGCGGTTCTTCAGAGTTATTGACACTGAATTGCTTTGGAAATCAAATTGTTCTGTTAGCACTAATTTATTTCATTGATTCACTTAAGATGTAAATGCAACTTGCGGCTAGCCCTTTTATAGGGAGCTATCAGATGCATCAACCAATAGCGTTTGAGCATTCTCCTGCTCGAGCCCTGGGCCCAGGTGAAACCATGTCTACAATTAATACATAACATGTACTGTAACATTTTCCTGTAATTTGTTAAAGTAACCCAACTCTATTCAGTCTTTCACACAAACTTGAAGAAAAAGGAAGCAGCTGTTTTAAGGAATCTGCTCATTAAATTTATTATGACTCTTAAAGTAGTTTATTATGACTCCTAAAGCACCTTCTTCTCAAGTTCTCCAGAAACCTGAAAAAGAGAGAGATTGGTTTAAATAATAGCAACAGACTGCATTTTGGAAACACACACAGCATGCCCACACAATCTTTCTTGATATATTTCTTATCTTGTTTATATGTGAATGAGAAGATAAAACTAGAGAAGGAGAAATAGTAAATAAAGTACTCTAAAGCAAACACAATATACTGTTGTCACAGTAAAGCCAGATCTATCCTGATTTGAGATTTAAATTCATGGTGTGACAATTGTCATTTGGGAATCCCTTATGACTAGTGATGGGTGAACCCAACGGTGTTCGGGTTCGGCAAGTTCAGACGAACTTTATGCAAAATTCGGCCGAACTCGAACCGAACCCGAACGGGGAATCCCTCCCACAAAGAGATTCCAGGGGTGGAGCTTTGACGTCACCGGCAGGTTGCCAAGGACGCCAAGGTGATCACTTCCTGGATTCCATGGAATCCAGGAAGTGATCATCTTGGCGTCCTTAGCAACCTGCCGGTGACGTCAAATCTCCAAACACCAAACACGGCCCCGAACTTTGCCCAAAGTTCGAACCTGAATTATGCAGGTTCAGTTCACCCATCACTACTTATGACCTCCAGGGTTGCTTTTCCATAGATTTCTCAATATAAGATCCTGATTCATTAAGTTGGGGTCTAAAGGTCAGTTGGGATTGTTATAAAGGTAGTCCTTGATTTATAATGATTCCTCTAGGGCAGTGATGGCAAACTTTTTTTCCTCAATTGCCGAAAGAATGTGTGCATGCACTATTGCGCATGCGCGAGTGCCCACACCCATAACTCACTGCCTGAGGAGGACGAAAACAGCTTTCCCCACCACCCAGAAGCCCTCTGCAGGCCATAAATGGCCTGTTTCCCAACTTCTGGTGGCCCTAGTAGGCTTGTGTTTTGCCCTCCCCAGACTCCAAAGGCTTCCCTGTAGCCAAGGGAAGGTGGAATGCCCTCTCCCATCCCCCCCGAAGGCTCCCTGGGAGGCAAAAGCACCCTCTCAGAGCCTCTGTGCTAGCCAAAAATCAGCTGTATGGCACACACATGCTCATGGGAGCTAAGCTACAGCAACGGCTCATGTGCCAGCAGATATGGCTCAGCGTGCCACCTGTGGCACCCACGCCATAAGTTCACCATCACTGCCCTAGGGACTGTTGAAAGTTACAACTGCATTGAAAAAAGTGACATGATCATTTTTCATGCTTACAACCATTCCAGCATCCACATGGTCATGTGATCAAAATTCAGACACTTGGCAACTGACTCAATATTCATGATGGTTTATTTATTTAATTTATTTATTAGATTTGTATGCCACCCCTCCCCGAAGACTTGCAGCATCCTGGGTTCATGTGATCACTTTTTCAATTTTCTGAGAAGCAAAGTCAATGGGAAGGCCACATTCACTTAATAACGTGTTACTAACTTAATGACTGCAGTGATTCCCTTAAAAACTGTGGCAACCAAGGTTGTAAAATTGAGCAAAACCCACTTCACAGGTGTCTTACTTAGCAACAGAAATTGTGCACTCAATTGTGGTTGTAAGATGTAAGAATACCTTTCCCAGCTTTCTTGCTGCACAGCAACTTGTCTGTCTGAACTTCTTGATTTCATTTTTGGCTTGGCATTGGGGGACTTCAATCTGCCTTCCCTAGGAATGGGATCTTTGGTAGCTTCAGAGTTTGTGGCCATCATGACCACCATGAGTCTGCCCTAGATCATCCAGAGCATAAAGTAGGCCAGTGGTCACACTTAGAATCTGGAATTCCTGTTGGAGCAGTGATTATATGATTGGAACTTGGGAGAAGGGCTTTTGGTGTCTCCATTGTCATGGCCAAATTATTCCCTGATTTCATGGGATTCTCTAATGCCACTGTCCATTGCAGGGAACCTGGACCCATGAGATTTGTTTCCCCCTCTCCCAGTGACTGATGAACCTGGATGGGTTTCAGAAAGAAGGCCATTATTTCTGTTGCAATGTTCCCTTGATGCCTTGGTTGCCATTTGGAATAAGGGGACACTTGAGTCATTGGATGGGATCATGTGCATGCAACTTCTCTTCTTTCTTTCAGTGTGCATTGTGGCCCCACTTAACCTCTGGGTGGCTTTCAGTACCATCAACCATGGTATCCTTTTGGATTGGCTCAGAGGATCGAGCGTATATGGCACAGTGCTGTGTTAGCTCATTTCCTTTCTTGAGAGTCAATTCTAGTCAGTGATGATTGAGAAGAGTTTCTTCAGCTACTGCTTTGTGGGGTACATGAGGTTTGACACTCTCTCCTCTCCTTTATTCACTGCTGCGAGATTGGCATATGCTCAAAACTGAAAAGATCAATCATTCAAAAATCTGTATCTTATTCTGGCATTACATCAACAATAATCAGTCTGCCCCCTTTCCCCCTTGCACTCTATCCCTATCTCTCTCTATCTCCTTCTCCTACCTTCTTACTCCTTCACTTCCCCTCTACATCTCTCTACTCCTTCTCTTCATCCCCTTACTACTTCCTCTTCCACCTTCTTTACTTTTCCTGAGTGTTTTTTGTCCTAATTTACTCATAATTAGCAGAATGGTGGTATATTCTCACATTTTATATTAACAGTGGCTCTTCCAAAAATCCTTATTCTTTGTTCTAGGTATATGTCACCCCCAAAAAAGAGTTACGTCCAAAAAGAAAACCTAATTTTGTCTTCTGAGATCTCCATCAATTGAATCTAAAATTTAACTCCAACTTAACCCCTGTTGGCTTAACTTTCCAAAATAATAATTATTTCTTGTGTTTCTTAATTTTAGGTCTATTGCTTCCTTCCCTTCCTTAATCTCCTTCTTCAATTGTTTGTTTTTCTTGTGACCTCTTTTATCATAACTAAATGCCTCTAAAATAAATTTTGACTTATAATTTATCATAATTATAATATCTCATACTTATATTAATTATACATATACATTTCAACTTTTCTTATTAATTATCAAGATTCATATATTATTTCAGATAGATTAATTGTTCAGTCTTCCATATGATGAATTTCAAATTTTCCATTTAAATAGATCTCACATATAAGGGTAATTTCTATCTCAATAGGTATTAAATAAAAAATTAATCAATTGTCTATTCCTTCCTTTAATATACAGCATTGTGTTATACAAAATGAACAAAACCCTTAATAAAGTAATTATATTAATCATATACAGTATATTGAATAGTTGTCATCAAAATTCATTGTATTATTTTAAATCAATTAATTATTTAGATTTTCACATAATTTTTCATTAAACAAATATCTTTGATAAAGATAACTTCTACCTCAGTATTTATTAAATTTAAAAAATACTCTAATATTATTGTCTATTCATTCCTCTAGTATACAGTGTTGTGTTATACAAAAGAAATACAGAACTCTTAACCCAGTAATTATATTAATTATATCAAATTCTAAACTATTCATATTCTTATCACCATTAAATCTAATTTAATAATTATAATTTTAAAAAATCACTCACTGACTGCTGTTTTCTTCATACTCTCCCGCACTTAGCTTCAGAATCCTCTTCTCAGTTGATTCCAATCTTTCTAATTTCATCCTGCCGTTTCTAATTTCATCCGAGTCTTCGGAGAGGGGCGGCATACAAATCTAATAAATTATTATTATTATTATTATTATTATTATTATTATTATTATTATTATTATTATTATTGTGGCTGCCACAACTAGGATGATACTTAATGTCATCTTTCGTTTGCTGCAGGTCAAGAGGACAAAGCTAGGTCCCTGGGGGGTGGGGTTGCTATCCCCACCCCCCCATCTTGCCATCAGGTGCCTCTCTTTTTTCCCATCCCTACAGGGTGGTTCTGGCCTTGTTCTGGCTGAACTGGGTCTCCTGGCAGCGTGGATATCGAGATTCCCCAGCAGAACTCCATAGCGCTGCAGTGTTGACCATGCCCCTTCTTCCATTATTGTACTGTGTTAATTCAGTTCAGCTTTTAAACTCAGTGATTATCTATCTATCTATCTATCTATCTATCTATCTATCTATCTATCTATCTATCTATCTATCTATCTATCATCTATCTAATTTATTGGATTTTTATGCCGCCCCTCTCCGTGGACTTGGGGCAGCTAACAACAATGATAAAAACAGTATGTAGCAATCCAATAATAAAACAACAAAAAAAACCTTATTATAAAAACCAGACATACCATGCATAAACTGTAGAGGCCCAGGGGAAAGAATATCTCAGTTCCCCCATGCCTGACGGCAGAGGTGGGTTTTAAGGAACTTACAAAAGGTGAGGAGGGTGGGGGCAATCCTGATCTCTGGGGGGAGTTGGTTCCAGAGGGCCGGGGCCGCCACAGAGAAGGCTCTTCCCCTGGGTCCTGCGAAATGACATTGTTATATATTTATTTATTTATTTGATTTTTATGCGGATAATATTTTAAATATTTTATGCCGATTTTTATGTGGATAATATTTTTAATATTTTATGCCGATTTTTATGCGGATAATATATTGTTGCCCTTGTTAAACATATCACGCAGGCATTTTACAAAATAAATTCCACTTCTTGTGCATCTTTCTACTTGAGGACTATAAGATAAAAAGGTATTGAATATATTTATTAAAAGTTGAAATTACATAAGACTACATTTGGGGAGGGATGATTTATAGAATCACATTTTGCTTTGAGATGGCTTTAGTGTTGCTAAGGCAACTGGGGAACTTCAAGAATCAGATTCCAATAATTCCTTTTGGCTATAGAGGAATCATACTCATACTCATAGAGTCTTTGAAATAAACCATCACAAGAAAAAATGGGATCATATATTACAACAAAGTCGTGGAAATGAAGAATAATTTAAAAAAAATTCTGTATATGGTCGTATATTTATTTATTCAATTTCTATAGCCACCCATCATAATCAATGACTGTGCAGCTTGCAATTCAGTAAATTTATTTATTTATTTATTTAGATTTGTATGTCACCAACTACCGAGAGACTTAGGGCAGCTTACAACAATAAAACAATATAAATAAGTTATTTTACAAATTAGTAATAATAAAAAACCCTTTATATTTATTAGATTTATATATATATATATTAGATCTGTATGCCGCCCCTCTCCTCAGACTCGGGGTGACTCACAACAATAATAAAACAGTGTACAATGAACAAATCTAATATTTAAAAGAAAATATCTAAAAACCCATTATTTAAAAAACATACAACACAGGCATACCATACTATATAAGTCTGGGGAAGATGTCTCAATTCCCCCATGCCTGGCGATATAGGTGGGTCTTAAGCAATTTACAAAAGACAAAATTTTGTCAATACACTCATACTGTATCATACATACCAATCAAATCTTATTTAGGGCAGAATTAAAAGATGTCAGTTCTCACAGTCCCCCTGCCTGCTGGCAAAGCCAGGTTTTTAAGGCTTCCTGGAAAGCAAGTAGGGTGGGAGCAGTATGGACCTTGGGGCGTAGTTTGTTTCAGAGAGCTGGGGCTGCCACAGAGAAGGCCCTCCCCTGCATGCCCACCAACCAACATTGCTTAGTCAATGGGACCCAGAGAAGACCAACCCTGTGGGCTCTAATCAGTAACTGGGAGGTACGTGGCAAAAGATGGTCCCGTAAATAGTCTATAAAGCCCCATGTAGGGCTTTATAGGTGATAACCAACACCTTAAATTGTGACTGGAGACCAACTGAAAGCCAGTGTAGCACATGGAATGTGAAGGGCTCCACTTACTTTTTCCTACTGGTACTGAGATCTTGAGGACAGCACGTGGGCGCACGGACCCGACACGTGTGTGCATGCCCCTGCACAAGATTTCAGCAATTTTTGCCTCTTTTATTTGCTTCTGCGCAGAAGCAAAAAAAAAAAAAGGTGAAAATTGCCAAAATCTCACCATCACTTGAGATTTTGCAGAAGTGAAATCTCGCGCAGGGGCACATGCAAATGTGTCAGGGGCGCGCATGCTCTGCCGGCCTCTGGGATTAACAAAAAAGTCCTACCGGATTGCCGATCCCATTCGTACCGAGTGGGGCCCATTACTCATGTGATGAGGGTATTTATTTATTTATTTATTATTTGGATTTGTATGCCACCCCTCTCCGAAGACTCGGGGCGGCTCACAACAAGTGTAAAACAAATCATAAATAATTCAATTAATTAAAATATTTAAAGATTTTAAAAAACCCATATACTAACAGACACACACACAGGCATACCATGTATAAATTAAATGTGCCCAGGGGGAGATGTTTAGTTCCCCCATGCCTGACGGCAAAGGTGGGTTTTGAGGAGTTTACGGAAGGCAGGAAGAGTAGGGGCAGTTCTGATCTCCGGGGGGAGTTGGTTCCAGAGAGTCGGTGCCGCCACAGAGAAGGCTCTCCCCCTGGGGCCCGCCAACCGACATTGTTTAGTTGACGGGACCCAGAGGAGGCCCACTCTGTGGGACCTAATCGGTTGCTGGGATTCGTGCGGCAGAAGGCGGTCTCGGAGATATAGGTACACCCACAACTGCTTCCCCAGGTATTATAATAATGATTTAATGATAATAAATTATCATTAAAAATGCTAAAACATTTTAAAACAATAAAAATACGAAAACATTCAGATTAATAGCTAAATTATGTATTTAGCTATTAATTACACTTCCAAAATATATTGTTTACAAATAATAATTTTATTCATACAAAAACTAAACTAGTTACTGCGAGTTAAATTGTGTTCATACAAAGAGTTTGTTTTTATCAAATGGTAATTATTAATATTAAAATTTTCCACTGTTTAAACAGTGAACATTCTCGCTTGATGCTCCAACAATAGTCAGCCATCATTTGTATATTCCATCTACCTTGATACCCTGCCTCCATGACCTTCAAATCTTGGTGGAATCTCTCACTCTGCTCATCACTGACTGCACCATGTTTTTCCAGGAAGTTAGCAAGATGGCTATGTAAAAAATGCAATTTGATGCTCATGTTGCCTAATTAACTATTTATTTATTTATTTATTTATTTATTTATTTTATTTAACTATATTATAAGGTGTAGAGAAAAAACTATATATAAGGTGTAGAGAAAAAACTTGACGTAGTAGAAGAAATCTAAGTACAGTTTTGAAACCTGCATACCTAATTAACTATAAAAAAAGCTCAAAAATCAAACTCAACAGAAATTATGTTACAAATCGTTCCCCAGTGTTATGGATTTATCACTATCAAGATGGTGATAGCTATTGATTTTGTTGGTTTTAAGCGAAAATTGGACAAAGCTATGAGGGACATCAATGAAAATGTTAGATTGTCATCACCCTTCTAGCCAATTTTGAAAACACATGGTTGCTTACTGAATGGCCCAGAATTTGAATTCAATAGTCCAGTTGTCCAATGTACAAGGATCATTTTGTGTTAGATAGAAATATAGAAATATAGTAGATGGACGGCAGAAAAAGACCTCATGGTCCATTTAGTCTGCTCTTATACTATTTCCCTTTTATTTAACCCTTTAACCTATTTAAATGTTTCAATCATGTCCCCCCTTTCCCTTCTGTCCTCCAGACTATACAAATTGAGTACATTAAGTCTTTCCTGATACATTTTATGCTTACGACCTTCCACCATTTTTGTAGCACGTCTTTGGACCCGTTCAATTTTATCAATATTCTTTTGTAGGTGACATCTCCAGAATTGAACACAGTATGTGGTGTGGTCTCATCAGCGCTCTATGCAGCAGGATCACAATCTCCCTCTTCCTGCTTGTTATACCTCTAGTGTTCTTTTTTTTTCTTCAGTCATATTCAGTTTTCAGAGTCTAATTGGACAAGTCTTTACAGACCTTTTTGGCAAGATATTTTAGAGATGGTTTACCATTGCCTCTTTCTTGGGGCTCAGAAAATTGTCCACGGTCATGCAGTTGGAATTGTGCCTAAGACTGGACTAGAACTCGGTTTCCTTGATGCCCTAACCACTAAATCCAGTAAATGTAGGACAGTATTAAAAAAAACAATTTTGCCATTTTTATTTGAAAATTGGTAATAACACTGTCAGGATAAAATTATATTCCACATGTCATGGAAATGAATGTGACTGTCACCGTGTTTACGAAGTACAAGCTTGGAGTCATCAAGAGTCACCTAACATTTCTCCCGGCACTAGCTATGAGAATCTAATCCTCCCTTATTATCTTTAAACTAAATACAATCTTAAGATTCACTACAAGGAACAATTTTCTGTGCTGTATCCAGTTTTCACTAATCAACCTGTTGGGAGGAGGTAGAGTAAAAATGAGCTACCGTGTTTCCCCGATAGTAAGACACCCCCGATTGTAAGACGTATCGGGGGTTTCAGGGGGGTCGGCTAATATAAGCCGTACCCCGAAAGTAAGACATATGTCTTACTTTCGGGGAAACACGGGGGTATTGCCGCCTCCCTCTCATCTAGCTGCCTTGCCGCAGTCGGAGCTCCCGCTCGTGCCGCAGCCAGAGCCGCGCCGCTTTGGCTAGGGCCGCCGCCTCGCCCACTGGGTGGCCCAAGCTCTGGGCGCAGCGCGCCACCGCCAGCTGGCACCAGGCTGCGTAAGGGAGACTCTCCTGGGCGCGCACCTCCCTCGCCAGCGCCGCGAACTGCTCCGACGCCTCCGACACGTTGGGCTTGCGCAGGAAGCGCTTGCGGAGCTTAGACAACACCAGCCGGTAGCGCGTCAGGAAGTCGCTGCCGGCTCCGGCGCCCGAAGAGGCCTCGCCCGGGCCGAAGCCCGAAGATGAGCCGGCCCCGGTGCCCGGGACAATATAAGACATACCCCGAAAGTAAGACATAGTGGGGCTTTTGGGGATAAAAAGAAAGTAAGATACTGTCTTACTTTCGGGGAAACACGGTATTTGTCAAAATCTTTGACAGATTTCTCTTTCTCTTAGCATTCTTGATGAATTATATACTTTATTTTGATTTAGAAGTGTTATTAACTATTCCAGTACTTTTACTTTTTTATCTCTTTGATATTAAGTTATATTGTAATATATAATAATAAATTGTTCAAAATTAAATAACTTTGTGGGTTTCTTTTTGTCCATATTGAGTTGCCAATGAAGCGTCACTTTCTAAGAGGTTCAAAATAGTTCGAAGTAACCTTTTATTAAAGCTGTCCATACTTTAAAGATTTGTTTCATAACATAAGCACAGCAGTTGTACTTCTCTCCTATTTATTCAGCTTCTATGTGGACCTGAAAAGGTGAAGCACCAGTTTAATTCAGTGATCATTAAAGCTGCTTGTCCTTTATGTCAATTTTAAATCAGCGGCATTGTTTTTCACATATCAAACAGCAGGCTGATTCCATGTTGCTCTGTAAGATAGTTAACCTATATTTTGTCAGGCCATCATATACATTACACTGTTCTACAAATTTTCAACTTTTTTCAGTTTCAGAAATTAAATGTGCCATTTCTTAATGAATCTTACATGCTGAATTCAAGTATAATAATGACATTTGTTAGTTTGCTCTAGTTTCATACAATGGACATTTTACAACTGCAGGTATTAGGCAAATAATACACCGAAACTTAATATGTATATATAAGCCCTTATATTTTTATTAAAATTTAGTGAATTGTTTTTGCAACAGTGAATACATGAAATAATCTATTGTATATGTTTATCAAGAAAAACTAAATTAGTAAATAAGTTTAAAATGTTCAAAAGTTTAAATTTATCGTTAACCTTGCCTTCAGTTTGTGTCCCTTTTGCTTCTCTTGACATTTCTTTTGTATTCAAGGAAAGAGTTGTCTCTTACAATTGTCCAACAGTAGTCTGCAGGCATTGATGGGCTCCATTTACCTTGATATATTTTTTCCATAGCTGCAGCATCTTGATGGAAGCGCTCCCCATGCTCATCACTCACTGCTCCAAAATTTGATGGAAAGAAATTCGGATTAGAGTTTTTTAAGGACAAGTTACAACCAAGATTTTTGTAGGCCTGGATGAGTTTTTCAATCACTTCCTTGTAGTTTGCTGCTTTAGGCTTCCAAGAAAATTTGATGTCACTGACATGAATGCTTTCCACACAGTCTTAACCCTTGCCATGCAACAGAGAAAGAAACTCATCATCACTAATAAATTCATTCATTTATTTTTACAGCACTAAGCGATGGAAATTTACTTATCAAGTACATGAAAGCTGATTTATTCCTGTCCATTGCCTTCACAAAGTTTTTCATTAATCCCAACTTCATGTGTAATGGAGGTAATAAAATCTTGTTGCTGTCTAACAGGCGCTGGGTACTTTACATTTTTATTCCCTTAGCGGCCAGTCTCTTTTGATATAGTGCAATTTTTTTGCATGACTGTCCCATTCACACAGGAAGCAGCAATACATAATATATCCACCTTGAAGACCAAGTAAGATAGCAACCACTTTCAGGTCACCACAGATTGACCATTGTTGTTGGCCATAGTTAATGCATCTTAAGAGCTCTTTCAAGTTTTCATAAGTTTCTTTCATTGCAACTACATAAGCAACTGGAACAGATAGTAATAGCCATTGTGCAACAAGCAGCTTTAAGACTAGTCTTGGAAGCATCAACAACCTCCATTCATCTGGATTATAATCTATGTTGATGACCAACATTAAACCACAGATGTTGTTATAAACAGCAATAATCTTTCCTGGTCAAATCAGTAGTCCTTCTTCATGAGGTACTGGATGTATTGCTGATTAATTGTCCTTATTGTCAGGAAATTTTTCCTTATTTCTAGTTCAGATCCCTATTTGATAATTTTCCACCGGTTATTTCTTGTCCTACTCTCAGGTACTTTGGAGAAGTACCTTTTCCCTGTGAGAGTCCTCAAATATTAGAGGATGCTATCATATCATACCTAGTCTTCATTAGACTAGACATACCCAGTTCCCTCAATTTTCATCATAACTAATTGAAAGTAACCCATTTGGGGTCTTTTGGGGAGTAAGAATGTGTATTGAGTCATAGATACAACTCATTTTTGTAAAATGAATCTGTGATAGACTATGATTCTTTAAGTGGACATGTGTGAGCAGATTTCCTATTGCATTGGACAGGAAATGAACACTCGGACACCGAGCTGGATAATAAAGGGGTCACTTTAATAAATATATACAGAAAGAGACCTGCAGAGGTCGCTAAATGGGGAGGTTTGCAGGGGAGTGAGAAGAGAAGTGTGGGAGGCGAGCTGGCCCTGATATAGGGCCCTAGCCCCGCCCACACCTTCCCAGAAATCTGAGCGGCCCATTGAGCATTCTAGGCGCTCCCAGCTGATAGGAGGTGTTGAGCTGCTTCCCGCCTTCAGCAACTGTTGGCCAGGCGTTAGATCGCCCGCCCTCTCAATTCTGTTTCCCCAACCCTTTTCTCTGTCTATATTATTTTTCTATCCAAGCAATTGTGGATATCATTATTAATCTTGTGCAACGCAGATGGTTTAGAGATCAACCTTCATTAGCCATTGCCAGTTTGAGTATGGATAATAATAAAATATGTGAAATTAGAATTCAAACATCTGGTGAATTATCAGATTGCCTGCCTCCACATTTAATCCATCATGTCTGTAAGCTAATCATTTCTGTAAGCTATTTACATAAAATGTGATTTATAGTATAGCTTTTATTTTCTTAACTATGTCACTTCTGGGATCCTATCAGGAATCACTAATATTTTGGTCATATTTTTCTTAAGAAAGGAAACAGGAATGCAAGATAAGACATGTTATTAGGGCAGGAAGGAACTTGAAGAGTACTCAGGCTTTGCTGACATTCATCTATTCTATACTATAGAGGAGGTGAGGACTGCGCAATTTCTGATAACTCAATATTTTCACTGATCTTTACGTGTCATCACTATGTGGATATTATCCATGATAATTTTACTTGTTTTCATTACATTGATTTGACCAGACACAGCATGTACACTATTATATATTAGTTGATTGTATTGTTTTATTAGCGGCAGTTTAATTTGATTTTTAAGTTTATTCTTATATTTGTTACATTTGTCTGACTTATTAGCCTTAATGTTCTATATTGCTAATAATCTTTTCAGTCAAAATTCATTGTATTTCCCATTTATTTATCTTAATCCTACAGGTCTAATCTAAAGTTCTATAGGTATATTTATGTCATGATTTGATATGTGCTGGTTAATGACTGTAATAAAGGTTCCTTGGATATTACATTATTGGCAAAAACACATATGATTTTGTCATTTTGTCAACTCTGATTCTAAACATGACTTAATTATCAAAATCTAAGAACATAAGAACAGCTTTGCTAGATTAGACCAAAGCCTGTTTTATACCAGCACTTTGTTTTTCACAATGCTGGGTGTCACACATTTAATTTTTGGGGAGGGGGAGGCCCCACAAAAATGGCATACAAAGCATATAAAACAGGTTGTTGTGCTTCCACTGCTGTGAAATTAACATGTAAATGATACTGCAAATAGTAATTCACATAACACTGTGCTATGTGAGGAAACATTTTCTTTCATCTGTTCTAAATCTCTACCAATCAGTTTAACTGAATGACATTTGAACTTAGTGTTTTGAGGGATAGAGCAAAACTTTGTGTTTTACATTTTTTCCAGGCCGTGCAAGTCACTGTGTTTCAAATTAGAGCCTCAAACATTTTATCTTTCAGATATGATGATCAGTGCCTTCTCTGTGGTGGCTCTGACCCTCTGGAACCAACTCTCCCCCCCCCTGAGATTCGCACTGCCCCCACTCTCCTGGCCTTAAAAACCTACTTGTGCTGGCAAAAACTCACTTGTGAGCTTTAACATTTTTCTCCGTCTGTTGATTTGAATCTGATTGTGGTATGAATGAGTGTGAGTGTATGGTTTTTGAAATGGGTTTTTGAAATTATTTAATATTGGACTTTGAATCTGAATTTGTTTTTGTATTTTGTACTTTTATATGTTGTTAGCCTCCCCGAGTCCTCAGATAGCAGTGACATATAAATCCAATAAATAAGTAAACACAATAAACAAATTGTACTGTATATAGTATTCCTTATCAAAACATCACATTTTCTTTAAAAATTTGCAATATTGACAGTCATTTTTCTAGTGATCCCTGCATGAATGTTGGCTTTTTCTCAGCTACCACACGCTGAGTTCACTTTTTACAAAAATTGGACTATTCACTATTGATCCATTATCTTTTTCCCATTTAATTAACATTATCTCATATCATCAGTAAACTTACAAAAGTTAGGATTTTTGTTCACATACACATATCTTTATTCTAAATTGAATCATATTTGTAATTTGGTTGATCATTCACCCAGCATAGAGTGTTTTTTATGCAGCAGATCTTCACAATGGTTTTTAGATTCAACAGCCAAATAATATAGTGGCATTCATCTCACAGCTTTCCCTAAGTTAGGTTTGTTTACATGGATCATTGACTCCATTTTTTACTTTCTCCATGAGAAAATTGTCCATTTATTCATATTCTTTGCTTTATCTCTTTTTTTAAACAACCAAACATTATAAACATCCTATTACTCAATTATTGTAATTTTAATCAAGAGTCTTTGAAGATTTTTCAAGACTTTTTCATGACTTTTTAAATCCTACCGTTATTATTTTGATAAATAACTCATGGTCAATACCTTAATCTTTTCTCTTCCTATTTTCACCACAATGACAACTCTATGAGATGAGTTGGACTGAGAGAGAATGACTGTCTGTCAGGCTCTAAAAACCAAGAAAGACACATGATAATTCTTCCAAACAGATTTCTTTATTTTTCCATATCTATAGACAGAACCCAACCAAATTGTAGTGCCCTATATCTACAACAAGCATATAGGCTGAGAACTATTACAGAGGAGCTATCTTTACCTTCATAAAAATTTCCCCTCTAGAATCCTGAGATTCTAGAATAAATTTCATCACATCAACTCAAAATCATCCAGCTAGGTTTAATGCCTAAAGCAAGACTAAAATTCACAGTCTCCTGGTGTCTAACCTGATGCCTTAGCCACTAGACAATGTTATCTCCTCTACATTGCTATGGATACTCTGGTGAAAGATTTACATTTGTGGAGTTTTCACTGACTTTTTTCAGCAGAGCTTGTTTATTATTTGTTTGTTTGTTTGTTTGTTTATTTATTTATTAATTTTTTTGTTTATTTGTTTATTTGTTTATTTGTTTGTATGTTTGTTTGTTAGATTTTTATGCCGCCCTTCTCCTTAGACTCAGGGTGGCTTACAACATGTTAGCAATAGCACTTTTTAACAGAGACAGCATATTGCTTCCACAATCTGGGTCCTCATTTTACCCACCTCGGAAGGATGGAAGGCTGAGTCAACCTTGAGCCGCTGATGAGATTTGAGCCGCTGACCTACAGATCTACAGTCAGGTTTAGTGGCCTGCAGTACCGTACACTACCCACTGTGCCATCTCGGCTCAAATTTTTCTTTGATTATGGTTTTTATCCATTTGCCTAGAACAGGTATTAAGGTGATTGAAATGCTATTTTCTGGAATTGTCCTGGGACTTTTTGAACATTAGCATCAATTTATCTATCTTCCACTCCTCTGGCACTAACATGCAGCGTCTCCCCTGCTGGATTGGATCAGAAAGCACAAAACTACTTGTTATCACCTAACATCTTTGTGCTGATTTTTGTTCGTCTGATTAGAAGAAGCTTTCCATTTTGATTTTTGAACTTTTGTAGTTTTGTGGACACTATTATAAAGGGCTGTTATCCTGGACTTTGTTGACCCTTTTCTTCACCGTACAATGCATTCCAGCTGAGCTTCCATTACTGTAGTTTTAAATCACTTGAAGCACAGTAAAGAAATATTGTGCTGTTATTTTCCATTCATTTTTTTTAACCAGCCCTTCATTTTTTTTAGAAGTTTACCCTGTTGTAATCAAATATGGCAGAAAATGAGATGATGGATGAGATAGAAAAAGAAAAGTCTTAGGTTTCTATAAACCTTTCTCCCAGAAGAATCAGGAGAGATTATTTTTAAATTGCAGAAGCTAGAAGCTATTTGTAATCTCTACCATTGTTGAATTGCTCAAAATGCTGGTGCTCTTACTTCATTAAAACAAAGAAATGGATTCTGAGGAAATGAGAGTTCAGTTTTAGGCTACACTAGGCAACAATTCTTCTGTGTTTGGAGATTTGGGGAATAATGATAGGAAAAAGTGGGGAGGGCTTGTCTGAGCCAACATTCCTTTCCCAAAATAGAGTGAAACCTTTTTCTTCTTAGAATAATGAGAACCCTTTTTCAATGTTATAGGACTTACTATAGTTAAAGCAAATATTTTCTATGGGTTTCTCTTCCCCTTTACTGAAGAGCAAGTAGAATAGGAAACCACCAGGGCAGAAAAAGCTTTTATTGCATATTTTTAGTGTTTGATAAGCTTGTAAATGGAAAATGAGTATGTTAAGATTTACAGAGGTTTATAACTTACAGAAGTTTATAATGGCTGCAAACCTTTACAAAAATTTTGGGGGGGAGAAGAAAGAGACTTAGAGAGGTTAAATAAGACAATGGATTATTTCAAGTACTATAGAATAGCTTTCCCCCCAGATATTTGAATGATCCCAAACCAGATAGCCTTCCAGAAGACCTTGAAGACCTGGCTTTTCCATCGGGGACTGTGGTGAGGATATTAGTTATATTTTATTAGGTCTTACAGTTTTCCTTGTTTCTTTATTTGCTCAACTTTATGTTTTATATGGTATATTGTTATATAAATGCAATATATAATATAAAATATATTATACTAAAATCACAAGGTTTAGGTAACTTATTACATGTAAATACAGTAAATATTTCACTTATTTATTTCCAAAAAATAAATAGGTTAAAATTCTTGGAGCCTTGGAACTACATTTCCATTCAGCAAAGAGCTTAGAAGTTGCACATTTTGTACTTCTGGGTTAGTTGGTTAATTATAAATTAGTCATTCTACGTACATTTTCAAGCTTTATCTGTCCATTTATCAAGCCCAATCATAACTACTCATTAATTTTCAAGCTTTATCTGTCAATTTATCAAGCCCAATCTCATAGTTCCATAGCAAAACACGGGTATCCAGATACTAGTATGAGATATTTTTGCCCATCCTAGTGATGAGCAATGAAGAGTCTCAGAGAATGAGGAAGATAATTTGCTATTTCATGTGATATGAAGCTTGGCGGAAAGAAAGAAAGAATGAGAAAGCTGTCAAGGATGATTGAACCAGCTTCTAAATGAAAAAAAGAACAGGTTCTCATTAGGGAATATCTTCCCATTTTTGTTTTATAAAGCATTGCATTGAACATTTTTCTTATTTTCACTTATAAAGGAGTAAACATGTCTTCATTTTAAGGACTTTTATTGACATTATTATATTAAAAAAACTATAGTTGTTTGAGTGATATTCTTGAGTGATATTCACTCATGGTCAACATCTGATACAACAGAATGTGGTCTGATAACAAAAAGTATCCACTGTGTGTATTGCTTCCATCTTTTAGAGACAGAATTTATATTGTTAAAAAATAAAGATTTCAAAGTCTTTGATTTGGTTTGTAGGTTGATGTAGGCTGATTTAATTAAATGTCCACTATTTGAATGTGGGACACAGTGTCTTAATGGCTAAAACACTGAGCTTGTTGGTCGAAAGGTCAGCAGTCCAGCACTTGGAATCCTTAGCGCCACATATCTGGGTGAGCTTCCGTTATATGTCCCAGCTTCTGTGAACTTAGCAGTTTGAAAGTACGTAAAAAATGCAAGTAGAAAAATAGGGATCAGTGTTACAGTGGAAGGTAACAGTGTTCCATGCACTTTTCACATTTAGTCATGCTCACCACATGACCATGTTTTTGGACAGCGGTGTCTCTTCGGCTTTGAAACAGATATGAGCACTGCCCCCTAGAGTCAGGAATGACTAGCACATATGTGTAAGGGGAACCTTTACCTTATTTGAACGTGAAAACAATCATTTTTCTGATTGTACATTTCATTTGGGTTTTTCAATTCTTAGCTTGAACTATGATTACAAAAACACCCCTATATGGAGGGAAAATAAAGATTAAATAATGAAACTTGAATACAAGTCAATTTTCAGTAAATTTCCACAGAAAAATTGATGAAATATATTTAAATTTAGTACACGGGTTGCTTAACTGAATTATGTTGGATTTATTCTAAATAATTACAGTACCTCTGTTTTGTCCAAACACAAATAGTTTGTGTCAGGAATAAATAATATGTAGCCTTTCTTCAACTATAATCAACATGGCAAATAATGGTGATGATTTGTGGAATTAGACTTAAACAGCATTCTGAGTCACATACCATATTTCTTATTTTTCACTGAAGATGTTTGCGATCTTTTCTTTCTTTCTTTCTTATTGTTTTCATGTGTATGCTATCTTTATTGTTTTTACAACTCTATTTTCCCCTCTCTTGTGACTTGCAGCTGACATTATCATTCTTTATTTCTACTTTTAAAAACCCTCTTGATTCCTGGCTTTTATGCACTGGAACTTGCATTTATGAGAATGTTTATGTATAAATTAGATTTGAATTTGTATATTAGAGATTGAACAGATAGGTTATCTAAATGGGCACACTTTAGATGCAAAATTTAATTTCAGAAAAAAAATAATTATATACAATCTTATTGTATATAACATAAACAATATTTTTATATGTAATTTTCAATTATTTATCTGAGGCAAGTACTGATTATCAAGAAGTGCTCAGATGAGCTTTCTTTCAAGTACTTTAAATTTTTCACTTTCCATATTTCCTGCTTTCCATGTATGTTGTATTTCCACTTCACTTTTTGTCCAAGTGTGTAGTAACAAAATAAAACCAATCCCCTACCTTAACAATATTTTGATTGGTTGTTTCCATCGGGGGTGGGTTCTAACCAGTGAAGGGCTGCTCGTCTTACCTCCTAGGCCATCGCAGGCGGCACGAGATTTAGCTTCTACAGCAAGTGAGTAGCAAGTGAAATTTCATGTAAGGACATGCATGCGAGAGAGACTTTGGCATTTTTCGCTGGTATTTTTGTTTCCACATATGTGCGGAAACAAAAAAATTGGCAAAAGTAGTCAAAATCTCACTTGCGCAAGTATTCTCACCCAAGATATCACTTGCTGCATACAGTTCTGCACACATCCCAGAAATCCCTACTGGGGCGGAGCACCTGAGCACACTGGCTGCTGCCCACTCTTAGTTCTAACTTACCTCACTGCCAGTTCATTTTCTCCCACGCCATGTGCAAAGTATCAATTTTTTTAAAAAAAAAAATTCCCTCCAAAAAATCTGAAAACAAGATGGTGACACATGCGCAGTGCCAGAAAACCAGCTCCTGTGCATGCGCAAAAGAAAAAAAATGGGGGGAATTTAATTTAATTTTTTAAAAAAGAGATGGCAGTGCTCAAGGACCTGCACCCGCTGAAATGGTTCCATAAAGTCACCAGCAGTTTGGTTCCAGTTCGGGTGAACCAGTCCAAACTGGGAGCATCCCAGTTCTGGTTTCAATCCTGGTTTTAGAGTTCCCACATGCTCATTTTATTTCTCTGCATAACATGACAGATACTTTTAAAAACAGATGTCTGAAAATGAATGCTTTCTGGCTAAATATTATTCCATTCTCATAATAAAATCTGCATTCCACCCACCTCTTCTTTTAGCCTAACAAAGGCCCCAAATATACCACAGGAAGGATCTGCAGCTGTAGAAACACTACAAACTAATGTTCTTTGGCAAAGCTCTTTAAAATGAAATTGCTACGATATTTCCCAATTATTGTTTAGACAGTAAATAAATCATTCTTATATATCTGTGTGTACACTCACATAGCTATACTGGAAATGGCATTTTAGTTCTGGAACCGAGGTGAAGCAGGGCAGTCACTGCTTACTGTTGAGTGCTATGAGAGACTTCCAAACAAGGTTGCAAGGGAAAAAAATCTCCACAGATTTATTTCTTACACAAAACAGTGTGGTTTGTTGAAGTGCATAGATGTTAGTGGCAAATGGAATTAGCTGTATCTCTGACTCTTTGCTAGAAAATATTTGGAAGCAATGATGATAATTATCAGAATAGAAGAGAACAGAACAGAATAGAACACAAGGAATTTGTCTTTGCTGCATATGCTTTCAGTGTACCTAAAGAAAAAAATAATATATATTAATCAAGAATCATAAGGTTAAAGACTTGGTGATAGTCATAGGTTACTAACAAAGCAATCAAATCATACTTGGAAACTGTACTGTTGAGAAGGGCGGCAAAGAAGCCAAATAAAAAGTAATAAATAATAATAATAAAATAATAAAATTAAATAATACTAAAAGTAATAAATAAATAATAAGTAAGTAAGTAAGTAAGCAAGCAAGCAGTTCTTGTGTCTAGTTGTTTTGCTATGCAGTGGCCTATAGCATTGTTTTGAAACAATTGATGTTCTGCATGTGTGCAGTCTGTAGATCTTTTCACAGCCCTGTTTTTGACTCATGCAGTATACAGGTCCGCAATGAAAGGCAGGTTGGTAGCAATCCCCCCCTCCTGCAATTCTAATTATTCGTTAAAGTCTGTGTCTGTCTTGTTTGGTTGCAGAACCAAACCAGATAGTTATAGAAGTGCAAATGGCAGATTCTGAAATTTCTCTGTAGAACTAAATAAGCAGCTCCTTGAGCAGTTTGAGCTTTCTGAGTTGGCGCAGAAAGAACATTGTTTGATACATTTTTTTGATGATGTTTTTGATGTTGGGTGTCCATTTTAAGACTTGAAATATGATAGAACCTAGAAACTTGAAGATCTATACTGTGTTGTCTTGTATTGTAAGAGGTGGTAGTATAGGAGGGTTTCTCCTAAAATATACCAGCATTTCTACAGTTCTGAGTGTATTTAGTTCCAGATTGTTCTGATTGCACCATAAGCTAGTTGTTCAACCTCCCATTTGTATGCAGATTCATTGTTGTCCTGAATGAGACCAATCACTGTTGTTTCATCTGCAAACTTCAGTACTTTAACAGAAGGATCTTTTGAGATGTAATTATTGGTGTATAGAGAGAGCACGCAGCCCTGGGGGGCTCCCGTGCCAATTGTACAGGTTTCTGATGTGATTTTGCCTAGCTTCACCTGCTGCTTCCTGTCTGTTGGGAAGCTTATGATACAATTACAAGTGAGGTCAGTAGTAGTGGGTTCTTGCCAGTATGGCTAATTGCGCGCAGTTCGATGACTCTGGCGCGCGAGCATGGGTTTAAGTGCAATTTTGCTTCCTGCATCTGTGGATGCTTGCGTGGAAGCAAAAAGCCTCACTAAAACATGCATGCACATGCGTCCCCTTGTGAGATTTTGCTACCTGCACAGGTGAAGGAAGTAAAATTGTGCTGAAACCCATGCTCACAACAGAGCTGCAGAGCTGCGCACAATTAGCCGTATAGGCTGGAAACCACTACTGGAGGTCAGTACAGCTAACTGGTTTGGTTTAGATAGAAGAATATTTGGAATGATGGTATTGAATGCTAAGCTGAAATCTACAAAGAGGACCTTTGCAGAGGTCTTTGGAGATTCAAGATGTTGTAGGATGTAGTGCAGAGCCATATTAACAGCAACATTTGCTTGGTAGGCAAATTGCAAGGGTCTAACAGTGGATCCATGATGGTTTTCAGGAGGGCCAGCACTAGCCTTTCAACGGTCTTCATAACTACAGAGCAACTGGTCTGAAGTTATTCAGTTCCTTGATGGAGGATTTCTTTGACACTGGGATGATAGTAGAGCATTGGAAGCAAGAAAGAACATAGCCCATAGATAGCGATTTATTAAAGATACAGGTGACGATGGGTGCCAGTTGGTCAGCACAAACTTTTAAGCAAGAAGGAGCTATCTTATCTGGGCCTGGGCCTTTTCCTGGCTTTTGTCTGTGAACCTTGCACCTCATTCACTGTAATCACCAGTGGTGGTGGGCCCAAGGGGATAGGGTCAGTAGTAGGCAGTAATGGGCAGCCAGAATTTTTACTGCCACACTGTGGGTGTGGCTCATTTTGTGGGTGTGGCTTGATGGTCATGTGACTGGGTAGGAGTGGCTTGCTGGCCATGTGACCAGGTGGGAGTGACTTGAATGATCATCATCGTTCAAATGAACTGTTAAGTCCACGACTTATAATCTCACCAGTGTCACTCGCTGGGGTGACAATTTGCTTTGTGTTTCCCACCCTCTGTTTTCTGGGTCATCTCCCGCTTTAGGCTGGGTAGCTAGGCAAACAGAAGCCTATCAGCTGTTGAGAAAGATGGGGGAGGAAAAAGACCTCCTGCAACTACTGCCGGTGCTGGTCTCCCTGCCGCTTTCCAAGGAGAAGGAGGATGGGAGGGGGGAATTTAAAAATATCAGAAAATTGAGGGAGAGTCGCAAGGTTATTATTGCCAGACAATACCTTTTCATCTCAGTTGCGGGCAGAGTGAGGACTTTGCAAGGGGAAAAAGAGAAGGGGGAAAAAAACGAGAGCCAAATTGAAACTGGTAATCCAGGAAGTGATTGCCACTGGTCAGCTGGAGATGCGCACGCAGCTTCATTTCTGCTGGTGGAACTGTGTTCCACCCCACCCTTCCTACTGACTACCCCTGGTTGTAGGAGGGTAAGCTGTTATTGATATGTCTGAGCAGTGAAGGGCCACTCATCTTCAGTGCTACCAGTGCATCCTCTGACGCCACCCTGGGCATGCCCGTCGGCTGGAGATTGGTCTTCTGTGCATGCGCAGCAAGCAAAATTTCATGTGACGACATGTGCAAGAGTTACATTTTGTCAATTTCTGCCAATATTTTCCTTCTGCGCATGCGCAGAAGCAAAAAATCAGCAAAAATCCCCAAAATCTCACTTGCATGAGCATCCTCATGCAAGATTTTTATTGCTGTGCATGCACAGAAGCCAAATCTCATGCAGGGGCTCAAATGTGTACACCAGGGACACACAGCTGTGTGCGCATCCCAGATTTCCCTACCTGGATGGTGCACCAGATAGCGTAACCTGGAACCCATTACTGTGTTTGAGATAGTGATAGTGGAGATGGATGGCCATTGTTTCCTCTGTACAGTAAAACTCATGTAGGTCATCTGCCAGTTGTCTATTTCCTTCAGCATGGGAAAGATTTTTGTTGCAACTTTAATTTTTAAGAGTTTTTATTAAAATTAAGGAGCATATTATGGCAAATTGCAAAGACAAAGCATATGTTAAGGATTATTGCACAGGGAAATGTAAATAACAGGCAGTTAAGTATATTGCAGGCAAAAATATGTAGAACATTATTTTTAAAAAAACAACATTGTGATTTTACACAATGTACCAAACCATTAACAGAACAAAAGAAGCTAGGAGTACAAGTTTATTTGCTTATTTACTTGAGAAATTTATATGGCCTCCTATTCACTCACAGCAATTCTAGGGAGCATAAAAACAGTAGAAACACAATATAATAAAACCCCAAAATTTTCCCCATCCCACTGTGTGTGACAATACACCCCTAAGTTAATCATTTAATGGGTTTTATCCCACTCTGGGTTGCCCAGACCCACTGTCAAAACCAAGTCAGGGCCTTATGAAAGCATGTTAAAATGGGGGCTAGTCTAATTTCTAAAGGGATGATATTCCAAAGGATGGGAGCCACCATGGAGAAAGTCCTTCTTCTGGGTCCTTCCAGATTTTACCTTCTTAGGGACTGGACCTGTAACATTTCTTGCCTCCCCTTTGTAGTTGATCAGGTGGATGTGACCTGCAAGAGAGAGTCCCTCTGATAATCTGGTTCCAAGGGTTTTAAAGATGACAACTAAAATGATGATTCAACACACCAAACACAGCCTAGGTAGACTTCTCTATTTGTGATAGGTCAAGAACTTTGCATGGAAGTCATTATATAAGATGGTTACAAAAATGTCTGCAGAAACTTTCAACTTTTTCAAAATGTCAAGAGCAGCATTGTATAGTTGTATTGCAATCTCTGCCCCTTTTTTGAGCATGTACATACAAAAGGCCTTTAAAAAAGGCCTAGTGCCATGCTGCTTTTTTTTGTCAGTTTGCTACCCTTAGTTTTGTGTCCCCTTGTGGATGCCAGCAGATGGACAATTCAACTTTGGCTTAGTGAACTGCAAGCTGTCTAGCTGTGCTCATAAAATATTACCTTGGGAATTTTGTTTCCCACTGCTTTTATATAGCTTTTCTACCAAAGAGACCTATGTTATTATTATAGTTGGTTGCACAGTCATGCAGATGTTTAGGATGATGATGATGATGATGATGATATTGATGATGATATTTATGATGATAATAATGCCCGGCCGGTGAATTTACTCCCCGGCCCGGATTTGCTGCAGGGCCAGGGAGACACGGCCCTCGGCACAGCCGCCATCTTGGGAGGCCGGGATCTCGTGAGATTTTGCGAGATCCCGGCCATTTTGGGTAACATGACGTCATTGGGGGTGGAGCCTGCCAGCCCTATAAAAGGGGCTGTGCAGGCTTTGGGCCTCCTTTTCGCCCCGACGATGACAAGAAGCGAACACCCACCCGCCCTCCCTATCTTTCAGTGTGCCACTGTGGGTCGCCCTTAGGGGGGCTGAATAGGAATTTTTGGCGGTCTCAGTATTTTCTGTGACTGTTTTTTCGCCTATTCCACACTGCGGTGACGGATGTGCGCAGTTAGGGGGTGCTTCGCCCCCCTGTTTAGGCTAATTGGCTTACTTTTGGTCATTTGGGTAGGCAAGTTAGGGGCGGAAAACTGGGTGGTGTTTAGCAACTGCGTGTTCTCCGTTGGGCATCTTTGGGGATGATTGACAGGTTCTCTCCAAAGGTTCATGGTGACTAGCCGATCTGAGCAATTGGGGGGAACCTGTCTTTGGGTCCCGCCCATTTCTATCCCCTGGTAGGGGTTAGACGGCGAGACCTCCCACATGCAGGTGCATGGCAGAGATCCAGGTGAGGGCGGGGCCCTTCACTTGGATCAGCATGGAGCTACGCCCATAAGTTGCCCCGGAAGGTTTTCTGACGTCATTTTCCGCCCCGGAAGTAATTGTTTGACCCTGCGGGTCCTTGTTAGGGTTATAGTTAAATTTATGCTAATTTAATGAATAAATTATGCATATTTAATTTAAAAAATGGCCCATTTTAAATCCAGCTCTTTGTGTCCGTGTCGTTACTCCGCCTCTCTTGCAATTGTGCCTTCAAGCCAGGTTGACTCCTGCCAACTACCTCAATAGTCCTTACAGTTTTCCTGGCAAGATTGCAGAAGTAGTTTTGCCATTTGCTTCCTTCCTGAGAGGGTGACTAGCCCAAGGCCAGTCTAACTATATTTGTGCCTAAGAAGAGACTAGCACTCATTGTCTCCCAGTTTCTAGACTAATGATTTAACCAGTAACCACTACACCAAACTATCTCAACATATGTAATTAATGGTGGCACAATCAGAAATATGCTAATTATTTTTGTCAGGAATAAGAGTTAGTAACAGAGCAAGCATATTACTATGTATTTCAGAAATACTTCGTTAACCTGCATATCCAAGGAAATGGGTATTTATTTATTTATCTATCTATCTATCTATCTATCTATCTATCTATCTATCTATTTATTTATTGGATTTGTATGCCGCCCCTCTCCGTGGACTCGGGGTGGCTAACAACAGTGATAAAACAACATGTGACAATCCAATAGTAAAACAATTAAAAACCCTTATTATAAAACCAAACATACATACAAAACATACCATGCATAAATTGTAAAGGCCTAAGGGGGAAAGAATCTCAATTCCCCCATGACTGATGGCAGAGGTGGGTTTTAAGAATCATTAATTGCTATTGATGCCTTTTATTAATTCTGAAAGTGAAAAGTAGGTCCAACCCGAGAGATCCAGATATAACAAGCCAGTAGCTGACTTGTCAAACTTAGCAGATTGAATCAGTAGCCAGTGAAATGCTTTGTGAAATTCCTTCAGTTTGGTGAAACAGTATCTTTCTTTGAGAAATAATGTTAGCTTGCAATATTGCGCCTGATGTAAATTAGAGGTGGGAGCCCAAGTGTCTTCATATATTATTGAACTGCAACCCAATAACCTGGCCAATGAGACATGACACCGAGAGCTGAACACAAAACATAGAAACATCTGCCCATGTTTCTACTCAGTAGGTGATGCCAGAGCTGGTTATCAGAATATAATTCCTATCACATTAAACTGAAATAAACTTTAATTTATTTATTGTTAGACCCATTTCTCTCCTTCTGCAATCAAAGCGGTTCTCACCATTTTATGTGAATATGAACAATTGAAAACAACCATAGTGACATTTGAAATTACATAGGAACATAAATAAGTAACAGTAACAAAAGGAACAAATGAAATTTTTTAAAAAAGAAAATAACTTAAAAATAAAACAATATACAATAATTAAAGGATGGCATCATACATTAATTCACAAGAAAGCACTTTCAAACAGTATAATTTTCAATATTTTTTTTAAAAAATCAGCAAAGACGATACTAATTTTAGATTGGTTGTTAAATTATCTTGATACTCAAGCTTTCTCTTGCTTTGCTGATACTAAGCTACAGTATGTCATTTCAGAAACTAGCCAAAATGTTTCAGAACACTTAAAGTTAAGGATTAGACACTTTGCTAATAATGAAATGTGTATGGCAGATAGATTGCTGTGGTTCAATACAATTTCAATTGATTTTCATATAGCAATAAGGGAAAGTATTTGTAGCATAGTATTGAAATGAGAATACTCTGTGCTCCTTGAGCTTGGTTGTTTTCTTGCAAACATTCCATTGCACAAGCTAGGTAACATTTAACTAGCACTGATGATGTTACCTAGTTTGAAATGTCTGCAACAAAACAACCAAGCTGAGAGAGCATCAAGGACCCCAGATTTTCATATACTGTATTTTTTGGAGTATAAGATGCACTTTTTTTCTACCTAAAAGAGGCTGATAATTTGGGTGCATCTTATACTCTGAATGTAGCTTTCCTCCTCCCAGCCCTAACTGGCTGCTAACGATCTTCCCAGCTCTTACCTTGCAAGCTCTTTCATTGTTTCTCTCTGCAAAGAATGTTTTCCAAGCTCTAAGTTTTTGCAGTTTTTTTTCCCATTTCTTTAACTTGTTCCAAATAAGTTTCTTTCCAGCCCTAACCAGATGCTAACAATGTTCCCAGCTCTTACTGGCTTGCAAGCTCTTTCATTGTTACTCTCTGTGAAGAATGTTTTCCAAGCTCTAAGACTTTGCAGGGTTTTTTCTTTTGCTCTACTTGCTCTGAATGTTTCTTTCCAGGTGCTAATGATGTTGCCAACTCTTGCTGGCTTGCAAGCTCTTTCATTGTTACTCTCTCCAAATAAAGTTTTTTTAAAGCCCTAACCAGGGGATTAAATAATGTGCTGAAGCTGACCAGACTAAGGATGCTAGCCAGATGAATACCTGGTAAGCAGATACTTTTTCTCTATTTTCCTCCCCTAAAACTAAGGTGCATCTTATATTCCGGTCTTATAATCCAAAGTGTCTCATACTCCAAAAAATATGGTACCTTAAAATAGGGGGTTATTTATCTGAAAAGCAATGTCTTCTTAATCTGTGATTGTCATGGCCATAAAATGTTCCCATTGTTTCAAATGCATTTTAATTTGTGTGAAAATACAGAATCTAATCATACTGCTTGTGAGAAGTGCATAATATAATCATGTTGCAATTTGGACTACACAAATATTCTTGAAGTAAATAAAGACACCTGCAGAACACTGACAAGTTTCAATTTTCAGACAATATGAAAAATCTTCTGCATTTAGAATAGAGTACTAAAGTGTTATTGTTTGCCCCTTACGATGCCTTGACTATTCCTCTCTGCTTTGGCTGGTGTGGTTTATTTTCTTACAAGCTACAGTAGCTCAAGCAGTTCACTGGCTCCTGATCAGAGGAATAAACCTTTACTCAACTGAATCTCTAATATTGCTTGTCAGCCCTTCAAGATAGACAAAGCCATGAAACAGGAATAGAAGGTATTCCAGCAAATGCCCTTTATGTTGAAACACTTTCATTGTAACAGAATTTTGAAAGCCAAAGTATCTTTCTACCACAATTTATGCGAAACAATATCAAGGAAGATCTGTTTTGAGCTGCTTTCTCGTGCTTTCTTCTTTCCCAGTACCAAGCAGTTTCTTCTGAAATTTCACATTTAACATTTGATCATAGCTTTGCCATATCCAAGGACAGGTTTATATTTCCTCACACTTTCTGGAGTTCCCTTTTAAGTGCAAGGCAGGAATAGCACAGTTGATACCCTCTTTCCATAGCATATTGAAAGCTACTTATTTGAAATTCAGCAAAATGTTTTTTTAAATTATTGTTTCTTACAAGTTTTCTCCTTGAACTTCCCCAAATAACCAGTTCATTTTTAAAAAAATCCTATGAAGGAAAAGGGGAGAAAATATAGGTAAATGCTGTTTTATCCACTTTTTCAGTGTTTTTAAAAAAATCCTAATTTGTAACCTCAAGTTCTCCCTATAAAGTTATTTCCTCAAATGGATTTTAGATTTTTTAAAAATTATTATTGTGACTGAGGGCTATTTTTGCTTTTTGTATGTATCATATTTGGACAACTGTGGAAAAAGGGATTGGTGACTATTGTTGAGTAGATGAAAGGAAACCAAGTTTAATCCAGATAAGAGAAGTATGAAAGAGGTTTTCTGACTAGGAAAATATACGGACCTTGGTGGGAATGCTAGAGGAAGTTTCATTCGCTGGCAGATTTGGCGTGCAATTTGTGGATGTTCTTGGATTCAGCATTAAGTACTGAAAATGTATGTAGCTCAAGAGTTGACTGATTCTTCAGTAGTATTTTATGCTCAGGTTAAATACAGATTTGACTGATCTAAGAATTGTCCTAGGAAGGAAGGAGAACATTCCTGGAAAGGGAGCAAGACAACACAGTAGGGAGTTGGATCACGTTGCTGAGTGGTCTGCAGGGAAAAAGATTTGATCACATAACAACAGTTTCATATCATTTAACACCATGCTTCTGGTATAAATTAAAATTTAACATTAAGGCTTTAATTTATATAAGGCCAGATAATGTTAAAACCTTTTTTCTATTCAGATAAATCTGTACAGACTGATAATTGGCCAAAAAGCCCATTTGCACAAATTCATTTTATGCTAATAGAATAACTAAAAAAGAGAGAGATGGGGAAAGGGAGTTAGGGTGGGACCTCATTTTTGTGATACTCAGTTTCATTAGCTCCTCTGTAGTTGTTTTTAGTGGGTATCTTTTTATTTAAATTCACTTTTAGTAATTCTGATTTATATTTTTACACTTGGATTATTACTTATTGTATATTAATGATTTCTGAGATCCTGGTCTTTAATCTGAATTCTATTTATTTAATTTCATTATTTTATATATTAGTTTATATGTTTACACACCATTTTATGTTATATTTGTGAACTGCTTTGAAATAATTTTTCTGCTCTGAAGATTGCATAAAATAGAATAAATGAACATATAAATGTTTCACACCAGTTTCTCAGTCAAATCCAGAAACCGAATTAAAAACTCTAATTTTAGGTTTCAAAGAAAGGACTAGTTGGCTGCAAAGGACTACTAGTATTTTATGGCATTCAGAAATATTAAGATCTTAAGTGGTACCCAGATTAAAAAACAAGGAGTAAGTACCATGCAAAGAATCATATAAGAGGGTTTGACCCCTTGATTTTTTTCAGCATATTGTAAGGATTTATGGCAATATAGCTCTTAAAATCTCTGTTAGATTTAACATTGTTCTTTATCCTCCCTAATCTCAATAATCCATCAGAATTTCTGCTAAAATATTTTTAACTGTTTTGTAGCATTTCATTTGGATTTCTATTATTAGATTATTCTCAGGCATCACATTAATACAGGCTTTCTGTTTTATTGTCCATCTTCTGTCATGCTTGCTTCTCCTTAAGTCCATGGGTACCCCCTGCTATGTCTGGAACATCTTTTTGCAGTCCGTTTATTCTCATTCAGCATTCTGTGAATATTCTCAACTGCATGAACTTATAGAAACATATAAACATATAAGATTGACAGCAGAAAAAGACCCCATGGTCCATCTAGTCTGCCCTTATGCTATTTCCTGTATTTTACCTTAGGATGGATATATATTTATCCCAGGCATGTTTAAATTCAGTTATTGTGGATTTACCAACTACATCTGCTGGAAATTTGTTCCAAGCATCTACTACTCTTTCAGTAAAATAATATTTTCTCACGTTGCTTCTGATCTTTCCTCCAACTAACCTCAGATTGTACCCCTTTGTTCTTGTGTTCATTTACACAGTGTCTTATTTCTGAACCTATAAAATCAACCGACTTTCTTGAACAAATTACGGTCCACTTTAACTGTACTCATTAGAAGCAAAATATACCTCTTCAGGAAAAAAACCAACCCATATTCAATTTATGACAGTCATGCTGAGTCATAGATTTGCCATCACTGGGCTAGGGGGCCAAGATCTAATTACCCCAAGCCTGGCAACATAGGTGGGTCTTAAGACCCTTGAGAAGGTGAGGAGGGTGGGGCAGTGCGAATCTCTGGGGGGGAGTTGATTCCAAAGGGCCGGGCCCCCCACATAGAAGTCTCTTCCCCTTGGTGCTGCCAAACAATATTGTCTGGTTAATGGGATCTGGAGACTAGTTGACTACCTTGTGGGTTCAGTACAAAATCTTAAAATGTTACTGTGCTCTTCAACAAATAATGCTGTCTATCATTTGTCCTTTTTGTGACTATTCAAATAATATGATTTAAACCAGTGTTTCCCAACCTTTTTTGAGCCGCGGCACATTATTCATATTTTCAAAATCCTGGGGAACACTGAACAGGGGGGTGGGGGGGGTAGCTAAAGAAATGTTTTGACAAAAAAAAATCTTCCTCCATTTCGCTCTATTTCTCCCTCACTCTTCCTCTCTCTTCCTTCCTTCCCTTCTTTCTCTCTCTCCATCCCTCTTTCTTTCTTCCTCTCTCTTTTGCTCTCTTTCTCTCTCCCTCCTTCCCTCCCTATATGTCTTTCTCTCTCCCTTGCTCTCTCTGCCTCTCTTGCTATCTCTCTTTCATTCTCTCTCTTTCTTTCTTTCTCTCTTTCTCTCTCTCTCTGTCTCTCTTTCTCTGTCTCTTTCTCTCTCTCTTGCTAGCTCTCTTTCTCTCTCTTTCTCTTTCTCTGTCTCTCTCTCTCTGCCTCTCTTGCTATGTCTCTCTTGCTCTGTCTCTCTTTTTCTCCCTTCCTTTCTTCTCTGCGGAGGCCAGCGAAGGTTTTTCTTATTTTAAATGTTCCGGGTGGCAGGGGGATGCGGAGCCCGCACGCACACACCCCCAACATTCCAAATTCTGCCTCAGCTGTGAGAAGAACGCCTGCCCCACCTGTCCTGCAGCCCTTTCGCTGATAGCCTGGGACAAAAGCGCTCCGTGAAGGGACTGCAAGAGGGGCCGGGCGGGCATTAGCAGCCGGATGAGGAGGACGAGAAGCCGCTGCAGCCACCCCCAATCCCCCCCCTTCCCTGGGTGCCTTCCAAAGGCCCCTGGAAAAAGGCAGGAGGTAGCAACAAGGCGCGAGGACAAGCAGGCAGCTTGGCGGAGGGGAAGCGCTGAGGGGCTCTCCTCCTTCCCCACCCCCGCACTTCTCTCCCGCCCTGGCTTTTGCTTTGCCCGCAGATTTCCCCGCAGTTCAAAAGGAGGCAAGAGGTGGCCTGGATGAAATTGCGGGGAAATCATGGGGCGAAGCGAAAGCCAGGGCGGGAGAGAAGCGCGGGGGTGGGGAAGGAGGAGAGCCCCTCAGCGCTTCCCCTCCGCCAAGCTGCCTGCTTGTCCTCGCGCCTCGTTGCTACCTCATGCTGCTCCCACCATGGCTGCGCGCGGTTCTGGTGCCCCTGGCTGAAGGTCGTCCTGTGGCTGGTCTTGGGCTTTACGGTGGCTTCCTGGTTCCCTCTCCTCCCTCCGCCTGTGTCTACTGCCAGCGCCTCATTCCTCGGAGCTGCCGCTTCCTTCCAGGCAGCCCAGCCACGCTGCCGTAGAAAGTGCAGGTTATTGCCGCCACCTCTGCCTCCACTCAGGGAGCCACCGTGGTTGAGCTGAGGGAGAGGAAAAGGCACAGTGACCACGGTGGCTCACTGAGTGGAGGCAGAAGCGGTGGCAATAACCGCTGTGCTTTCTACGGCAGCGTGGCTGAGCTGGACGGAAGGAAGTGGCAGCTCCCACTCGAGGAACCCACGGCAATGGGCGACGGCTTGGTGGGAGGCGACGGCGGGAGACACAGGCGGTGGGAGGAGAGGGAACCAGGAAGCGACTGTGAAGCCCAAGACCATCCACAGGACGACACTCAGGCAGGGGCGCCGGCAGCGCCCCGCCCAGCTTGAGCTTCTCGCGGCACACCTGGCCATGTCTCGCAGCACACTACTGTGCCACGGCACACCGGTTGGGAAACGCTGATTTAAACAACTGAAAAGGAGTCCAAGCACCTATTTAAAAACTTATCTTGGTCGGTCAGTCACTCGCACCCTGTCACATGATCTTTAAGCCACCCCTGGCCACATGATTGTCAAGCCACTTCCATCTGGTCACATGGCCAGCAAGCCACTCTTTCCCAGTCACATGACTATCAAGTCACACCCACAAAATAAGCCACGCCTACAGTGTGGCAGTAAAAAGTTTTGGCAGCCTATCACCTCTTCCAGCCTTAGGAAGAAGGCAATGCCATATACTGTACTTCTTAAACTGCTGCTAGAAAATTGCATGGGTGTGTCTTATATATCACTTTACAGTACTTTACAGCTCCCTGTAAGTGGGTTACAGAGTCAGCATATTGCCCTCCACAATCTGAGTCTTCATTTCACCCACCTTGGAAGGATGGAAGTCTGAGTCAACCTTGAGCCTGGTGAAATTTGAACTGCCAAATTGCAGGCAACAGGCAATCAGAAGAAGTAGCCTGCAGTACTGCACTGTAACCACTGCATCACCACGGTTCATAGTTGTCATCTTTTGACTTGAAGGCAAAAAACAAACCTCTTCAAAATTAAATAGAAAATTGTTATTAATAAAGCATGAATTTAAAGCAAAATAATCTAAAGTAACTGGTTGAATAAATTTATAGTGTTGGGGATGAAGATAAACTCAAGATGTGTTAGCTGTCTCCAGAGACCCTGAAATTTTTGATTCAATTCCAAATACTTTTCATAGGAACCTATCGTAGGGGTCCAAAGGTGGGTTCCTCCCAGTTCACTCCATTTCTATAGAACCAGTAGTAAACCAGTGGTGACATCATGGAGCCAGTTCTGTCAGTGCTGGTCCATGATGCTGCCATCATTTTTTTGGGGGGAATTGCTATTTTTTCTGTTTTTTGCATAGTCATGTGGCCACGTGGCATGGGAGGAAATGAACTGGTGGTGAGGTAAGTTAGAACCCATCAATGCAGGAGTCCTCAAAACTTGTCAACTTTAAGACTTGTGGGCTTCAACTCCCAGAATTCTGAGAGTTGAAATCCACAAGTCTTAAAGTTGCCAAGTTTTAAGATCTCACACTAGGTCTCAGGGAAGCTAATAGTTTTGAGAATAAGTAACTCAATATGGGGCATGTCCACAAGACTATTTAAGATGATCAAACTGGTACTGCCAAATAGAATTGTGATTATTATTGTGCCTAGCCACCTTGCTGAACTACGCATTCATTCATATGGTAAAGTAACTGCTGCTACTTAGTGTTTAATTGAATACAGTACAACCTCTCTATTACGTGTGACAATAATCCCTATTTGGATCTGTTCCTTCTTACTTTTGTGTGGCCCTTTAAGTCAAACTCTCCAGCATTGCCTCCCGAGCTTATTATTAATGAAAAATTCCACACAAGTGATTTATAGCATCGCTCCACAATCTCAGTGGTGATGTGAAGCTGCAGTAATGATTTATCACCATAGTGATGGTAAGATGACACTATAAATTGCTAACGTGGAAGTCCTCCTTAAGCACATAAAATATGTAACAATAGGCTTCTTATATCTCATTAACTTCAGTATGTGCACATGATTATATCTCAGATTGATAGGAAAAAGTAAATCATTACAATATACAAGTTTTAAAGATATGCTAATTCATTATTAGTATGTCTAACTTTAAATTAATAGTTTTTTAAATGTATTACTCTAGAGCAGTGTTTCTCCACCTCAGTGACTTTTAAAATGTTTGGCTTCAAGTCCCAGAATTCCCCAGCCAGCAACCCTCAGGAATTCTGGGAGCTGAAATCCACATATATATATAGTGGACAACAAACTAAATATGAGCCAGCAATGTGCAGTGGCAGCTAAAAAAGTCAACACAATTTTGAGCTCAGGAGTCGGCTCGTCCCAGCTCAGGGGGTCCTTGCTGCCCTCCTGCTCCGCGGCGCTTCCGTTACCCCCCCCGCTCCGCGGCGTTTATTTTGTAACATCTTGGCCGCAGCGACTTTGTCGAGGATAGAGGGGGCTTAGAGCTGTAGAAGGAACCCTGTGCCCAGCCTGCCCAGCCTGTGCCTTGCCTGGGAGGATCCCGTTGCTCCCGGCTCCGCGGCGCCTGCTTTGGACTGTCATCGCCACGGAATTTGCTGAGGAATCAGCTGGGGCGCGGAAAATGGCGGCCGCAAATCAGACTGAAACTACCTGCAGCCCTGTCTCTCTTTTCTTCAGCGAGTTACGACCTTCAGAGACTGAGAGCTTCAGAGACTGAGAGGCTGAGCTGAGCTATCGAGCCAGCCAAATTGAAACAGCCAGACCCACCAGATACACTAAGCGGTCCTGAGACGCGGGAGCACCGAATGGTGGGGGTGTTCGGCGTCAAAAGACCAGCCAAGTGGGGAACCGCAGGAGGAGGAGAGAGAGGAGACAGAGGGCTATGGGAAAACAAAGAGGCCAAGGAGGAGAGTACCATTATGACCATCAAAGGAGCATACTGTGGCTGCATGGAGGTTTGGAATGCCATTTTGGCTATTGCGGGGAACACAACAGACTGGGCATGTCAATTTATGAGATCTATAGTAATGAGACTCTGCTGCAAAACTACTGGGAACCAACGGAGGGCCGACCAGTGCGACCAGTGCGGTTTGGAGGCACTGTAAGAGTGGATGGGACAAGAGAGAAAGAAGATCTGAAATCATCATTGACACTAAGGACTCTGAGAGACAGGGAAATTAATTTAATAACCAGCATACTCGGGATAAGGACGTTCTACCGCCCCTTCTCTGAGGAGTGGGGGAGATATAGAATGACTCTTGACTCTGAGCAATTTGTGACTTTACCACCTGAGACCTTGGTGCTGTTATTATTTGCTGTTGACTGGGTTCATTTTAATCAACTGAATCGTTACACTATTACCTATATTTTATATATTCTATATTTTCTATTTGTATTTACTTCTTTTTATTAGTATTTTAACCTTTAGTATTTTAATTATAATTGATTTATTTTTTAACTAAACTATTGGGGGGGTGTTTTATTGATGGATAACTGGGATGGGCATAGGGTGTATGGAGCAAATGATTGGTATGGATGGGGCGGATGGGATGGGTGGGGTCATAGTATGGGTGAAATGAATGGGAGTGATGTAAATAATACACTTGGCCAACCTGGCGCTGGAGAGGCAGGAGGGGGAGGGGCGGCTATCTCTGGGGTGACAGAGGGTCAGGATATCTCAGTGCTGCTGGGGAGAGACAGATATGGCGGGAGCCACGGAGCTAGCCGTTCCAGGGGAAGGAGGGATCGTTGCTTAATAACGATCCCTTGTTCCGGCTCCGTGAGCTCAACCCAGAATACTGGTGATGAGTGTAAATCTGGCCCTGGGATCAGGTTGCTGCTACTCAATGCCAGGTCGGTGGTAAATAAAGCTCTCCTCATCCGGGATCTGATCCTGGATGAGGAGGCCGACCTGGCATGTGTAACTGAAACCTGGCTGGGCCCAGAGGGAGGAGTTCCTCTCTCTGAAATTTGCCCAGCCGGGTTTCAGATATGGCACCAACCTCGACCCCAGGGAAGGGGGGGAGGAGTGGCTATTATAGCCAGGGAGAGCCTTAGCCTGCGTAGACTCGTTGCTCCGGAGATTGCGGGTTGCGAGTCCCTCCTGGTGAAGTTGGACTTAGGGGTTCAGGTGGGCTTGTTTCTCACGTACCTGCCTCCCAGCTGCGTGGCACAAGCCCTGCCTGTGCTGCTCGAGGAGGTAGCCGGGCTGGCGGTGGGTTTCCCTAGACTTATTGTCTTGGGGGACCTCAACCTGCCGTCGCTCGGCGAATCCTCTGGACTGGCACAGGAGTTCATGGCCGCCATGGCAGCCATGGACCTGACTCAAGTAGTTCAGGGTCCGACTCATGAGGGGGGGCACTCACCTGATATGGTATTCCTCTCTGAGCAACTGAGTAATGGTCTGAGACTAAGGGGCTTAGAAGTGTTGCCTTTGTCATGGTCAGACCATTTTCTACTGCGGCTTGACTTCCTGGCTCCAATCCTCCCCCGCAGGGAGGCGGAACCAATTAAGATGTTCCGCCCCAGACGTCTGATGGATCCTGAAGGTTTTCAGAAGGCGCTTGGGGTTCTTCCAGATACACTCGTCCGCAGTCCGGCAGAATCTCTGGCTGAGGCCTGGAACAAGGCTGCAGCGGAGGCCCTTGACCGAATTGCGCCGCTGCGACCTCTCCGTGGCGCTAGACCCCGTAGAGCTCCATGGTTCAACGAGGAGCTCCGGGAGTTGAAGCGCCAGAAGAGACGTCTAGAGAAGCGATGGAGGAAGAGTAAGTCCGAATCCGATCGAACACTTGTAAGAGCTTTTATTAAGACTTACAAAGTGGCGCTCAAGGCGGCAAGATGCGCGTATCATTCCGCCTTGATTGCATCAGCGGAATCCTGCCCGGCTGCTCTGTTTAGGGTGACCCGCTCCCTTCTTAATCAGGGGGGAGTTGGGGAGCCCTTACAGAGTAGTGCCGAGGACTTTAACACGTTTTTCGCTGATAAAATCGCTCGGATCCGGGCCGATCTCGACTCCAATTGTAAAACAGAGTCGACTGACAACGAGTCAGTCGAGGTGACTGGGGCTAAACGTCTTTGTCCATCTGTCTTGGAGGAGTTTGACTTGGTGACACCTGATGAAGTGGACAAGGCCATTGGAGCTGTGAGTTCTGCCACCTGTTCACTGGACCCGTGTCCCTCTTGGTTGGTTTCGGCCAGTCGAGAGGTGACACGGAGCTGGGCCCAGGAGATTACCAACGCTTCCTTGGGGAGGGGAGTTTTTCCAACACTCTATAAAGAAGCGCTCGTGCGCCCCCTCCTCAAGAAGCCCTCCCTGGACCCAGCCGTACTCAATAACTACCGTCCAGTCTCCAACCTTCCCTTCATGGGGAAGGTTGTCGAGAAGGTGGTGGCACTCCAGCTCCAGCGGTCCTTGGAAGAAGCCGATTATCTAGGTCCCCAGCAGTCGGGTTTCAGGCCCAGTTACAGCACGGAAACTGCTTTGGTCGCGTTGATGGATGATCTCTGGCGGGCCCGGGACAGGGGCTTGTCCTCTGTCCTGGTGCTTCTTGACCTCTCAGCGGCTTTCGATACCATCGACCATGGTATCCTTCTGCGCCGGCTGGAGGGGTTGGGAGTGGGAGGCACTGTTCTCCAGTGGTTCTCCTCCTACCTCTCCGGTCGGTCGCAGTCGGTGTTAGTGGGGGGTCAGAGGTCGACCTCTAGGTTTCTCCCTTGTGGGGTGCCTCAGGGGTCGGTCCTCTCCCCCCTGCTATTTAACATCTACATGAAACCGCTGGGTGAGATCATCCAAGGGCATGGGGTGAGGTATCATCCATACGCCGATGATACCCAGCTTTACATCTCCACCCCATGTCCAGTCAACGAAGCAGCGGAAGTGATGTGCCGGTGCCTGGAGGCTGTTGGGGCCTGGATGGGTGTCAACAAACTCAAACTCAATCCAGACAAGACGGAGTGGCTGTGGGTCTTGCCTCCCAAGGACAATTCCATCTGTCCGTCCATTACCCTGGGGGGAGAAACATTGACCCCCTCGGAGAGGGTTCGCAACTTGGGCGTCCTCCTCGATCCACAGCTCACATTAGAGAAACATCTTTCAGCTGTGGCGAGGGGGGCGTTTGCCCAGGTTCGCCTGGTGCATCAGTTGCGACCCTATTTGGACCGGGAGTCACTGCTCACAGTCACTCATGCCCTCATCACCTCGAGGCTCGACTACTGTAACGCTCTCTACATGGGGCTACCTTTGAAAAGTGTTCGGAAACTTCAGATCGTGCAGAATGCAGCTGCGAGAGCAATCAGGGGCTTTCCCAAATATGCCCATGTCACACCAACACTCCGCAGTCTGCATTGGTTGCCGATCAGTTTCCGGTCACAATTCAAAGTGTTGGTTATGACCTATAAAGCCCTTCATGGCACCGGACCAGATTATCTCAGGAACTGCCTTCTGCCGCACGAATCCCAGCGGCCAGTTAGGTCCCACAGAGTGGGTCTTCTCTGGGTCCCGTCAACGAAACAATGCCACTTGGCGGGACCCAGGAGAAGAGCCTTCTCTGTGGCGGCCCCGGCCCTCTGGAACCAACTCCCCCCAGAGATTAGAACTGCCCCTACCCTCCTTGCCTTTCGTAAGCTACTCAAAACCCACCTCTGCCGCCAGGCATGGGGGAATTAAGACTTCCTCTCCCCCTAGGCTGATACAACTGTATGTATGGTATGTTTGTACGTATGCTGGTTTTATATATTAAGGGGTTTTAAGTTAGTTTTTAGTATTGGATTTTTACTGTACATTGTTCATGACTGTTGTTAGCCGCCCTGAGTTTTCGGAGAGGGGCGGCATATAAATCCAATAAATGAATGAAATGAAAATGAATGAAATGAGCTGCATAAATAGAGGAATACACTCCAAGACAAGGGAGGTGCTGATACCACTCTATAATACCCTAGTTAGAGCACACTAAAGTACTGCATTCAGTTTTGGTCACCACACTACAAAAGAGACATTGATACTCTAGAAAAAGTGAGAGCGATCAACCAGTGAAACGTCTTAGCTGCAGAGATGGTGAATGCTCCAACACTAGAGATTTTCAAGAAAAGACTGGACTGCTATTGGATTAATGTGATGTAGGGTCTCCTGCACCAGCAGGGGTTTGGACTAACACTAGATGTCCTGCAAGGTCCCTTCCAACTCTAATAATAAAATAAAATAAAAGCCCCGAGTCCTCGGAGAGGGGTGGCATATAAATCCAACAAACAAACAAACAATTTTAAAAGCCTGATTGTGATTTTCCCGAATGCATCTGATTAGCTACTGTTGTAAAGAAAATGCTGGATTAGAAGAAAGTTTGATCTATTATAATAGAGCAATCCTGACATCTTGATTTTTTTATAGACCATATAGCCTTTTATAAAAGGGCCATCTTTTTATAGACATTTCAGGGGATTGTGGCATCACAATACACAACTCTTTAATTTAAAAAAATACACAGATTGCAGTTTAGTTAATTTATAGAAGGATTGTAGATGGATTGTAAAACATAAGCTAATAGCACAAGACATGTTAGTTTTTCTTTTCAGTTCTACTTCTTTGGGGTGACAATAGTTAATAGTCCTTCCTGTGCTTGCCAATTCCACTTTTGGGGCTTTCTTAGAATCAGAGCAGTTATGAGCTCAACCTTTATGTAAAGCAGGATTGTCCAACCTTGGCATCTTTAAGACCTACAGGTATGGACTTCAACTCCCAGAATTCCCTAGCCAGCGTGTAAATATTAAAATTGCCAGTGTTGGACATTCCAGATATAAAATGAAATTGTTTGCCAAGCAGCAAACCATCTTGAAACATTTTATCCTTTTTTATGTCTAAATGAAACTATCACTTCATACAGGCTCTCCAAATATCTGGTCAGCTAGGATGAAATGGATTGAAAATATTTAAATTGGATTGAATGCATTATGCAAAGACTAGATCATCCAAAGAGCTATCAAAATTATATTGTTGGCAGAAATGCTCTAAGCTTCTCTCTGTGTTCCCCTTCTCCCTCTGTTGGCTTGCAATCTTCAGGGACATTCTTTCATTCACTTTTTTTCATCTTCTGCTAGAGGTAAAGAATTACACAGAGCTATTATTGTAGTTCATGGAACTGTTAGGAACATCTATCTGAAGGTCAGAACATTTAATATTTTGGAATGGTTTTTTCAAATGAATTTTCTTCTGCTTCCCAAAATGTAGCAAGATATTGTACAAAAATATATGAAAGAGTGCATCATTTCACATTTTAGGTGGCTAAACTGGAAAATCCAACATTATCAAAATTGTTGATTTTTGCTAGAAAATCATATCGTGGAGGGATGGTTGGAAGCACTCTAAATGTCTTGCTGATGAGAATAAGAGGACATTTATATGAATATGAAGTTTTTATATACCTTTATATATTAAATATATTTTATCATATATTTCATTTTATAGAGACATTCTTCCTAACATTAGAAGCAAATGATAATTGTACAATAAATGTAGACTGAAATCCCAAATTAAATATTCACTCCCCAAACATGGGTTACTTCAAAATAGTCTTCCGTGTCAGTAGGATCCATTTTGAATATGCAAATCTGTCATTTAAAAAATAATAGCATGATTTTCTGATAATATTTTTCTACTGGTTGATCCTATATAATTTAAGTGTGTTCAAATTTGAGGGGAATTTGGGGTCAGATAACTCAACTACCTGTTATGAAGGAATACTCCAAGTCAAGAATATAAGAGCAGATGAATAGTATATTGAACCAGGCCAAGATCTGTTATAGTTCAACATTTTGTTCATCACAATGGCCAAAAAGATACTTCAAAGAAGAAATGAAATCCTACCACTGTTTTCCTACAAATGACATTTGGAGGCATAAAGCTTCCAACCGAAATACAGTGATCCCTCTATTATCGCAAGGGTTCCGTTCCAAGACCCCTCGCGATAATCGATTTTTCGCGATGTAGGGTTGCGGAAGTAAAAACACCATCTGCGCATGCGTGCCCTTTTTTTCTATGGCCGCGCATGCGTAGATGGTGGAGTTTGCGTTCCCCGCCGCCCACGCAAAGGGGAAATCCCGATTCGGCTCCTCGCTGCTGCTGCGCTACCGAGCAGATCAGCTGCTGGGCAGCCGAAGGAACCTTCCCTGGGTCTTCCCCCTCTTGCTGGCGGGCAGGCGAGCGGCGGGCATCAGCGAGGAGCCGGGGTTTCCCCTTTGCGTGGGCGGCCGGGAAGACCCAGGTTGGGGGTTCGGGGGGGGGTGCTGGGAAGCCCCACAGGCCGGCTGCGACCTTTTAAAACAGCCGCGCCGCTTCCCAGCTGAGTCCTGAAGCCAAACGTGGAAGTTCGCCTTTGGCATTTGGCTTCAGGACTCAGCTGGGAAGCAGCGCGGCTGTTTTAAAGGGTCGCAGCCGGCCTGGGGGGGCTTCCCAGCACCCCACGAACCCGGGTTGGGGGGGTGCTGGGAAGCCCCCCAGGCCATCTGCGACCTTTTAAAACAGCCGCGCCGCTTCCCAGCTGAGTCCTGAAGCCAAACGCGGAAGTTCGCCTTTGGCGTTTGGCTTCAGGACTCAGCTGGGAAGCGGCGCGGCTGTTTTAAAAGGTCGCAGCCGGCCTGGGGGGGCTTCCCAGCACCCCCCCGAACCCCCAACCCAGGTTCGGGGGGTGCTGGGAAGCCCCCCAGGCTGGCTGCAACCTTTTAAAACAGCCGCGCCGCTTCCCAGCTGAGTCCTGAAGCCAAACGCGGAAGTGGTTTTTTTTTAATTAATATTTTTTTTTTAATCGCGATATAGCGTTTCGCGAAGATCGAGATCGCGAAACTCGAGGGATCACTGTACAGTGGTTTCAGGACCAATAGTTCTTGATAGTTTTGCTATTTAACCGAAAAGAGAAGTTGGTCATAATGAGTAATACTTTAGGTGGTTACATTCAAGAGGATTGGGGTTTCTCCAAAATTTAACTTGTAACTGTTATTAAATAAATATTTGGTTGGGCATGTGTCTTTATTGTTCTTTGGAACTAACCAACATTTCTCATTGTATTTAGTTTTAAAAGAAAGAAATAGAAATGAGAGATTGCGGTTGGATCAAGACATATTTTGTATTTTTATAATGACATGCAGAAAGATTTACAGTCTCCTTAATATTTGCCATGCACCAGCATTAAAATGATTAAATACTATAGAAAAACAATTTAGATAAGGATTAAAATTCATTCTACTTTCAATAAAAGTACTTGTATCCCTATAAGCACAATCATTCATTAGTGAGCAGACCAATGAATGTCCTTTATAATACTGCATTTAGGGGGGGGGGAGTGCCTTTTGATGCACCTTGATATATAGTTTTTAAGGAATAAAATCAACATTCTGTATTTGCCTCTTTCAAGGGTCCAAGACATATCTATATCTTTATGTATTTCCTATCTATAATGGCTGCACTAATCAACTAATTTTGGGGGAGAATAGAAAGGACAGTTTGAGAATATAATGGAAGATGTGTAAACCTTCCTCTGTAAGGCCACCATTTTGTCAACCACCTTCCCTGTTTAGGGAAGACTGGACACTGGACAAAAATTGTTCAGAATGGTGGAGTCCATCAATGGACAAAGGGGAAAACTAGAGCCAGAAACACCCCTTCCAACAAGGATGAATTCACCCACATGACATATCACAGGTAATGCTGTTCTGTTCGGGTCCTATGTGACCCGAAACCAAGTTTGAATCCCCTATAAAACATTTTCCCTGCATATCTGAAACTTGAAATTTCATGACTTTTCATCATTTCAGGGGTTCTCTCTATGAGAATTTTTTTTGGGGGGTGGGGGGCTTAGTTTTTGCTGGGCAAAAAAAGTTACAAATCTTCTGTTCGGGTCACATACGACCCGGACCGAAAACTCTTCATTTGAAGTGCTTATGTTTGGTCAATTTGAAAACTTTTTTCACTTGGAAAGTAGTCTGAACATTTCTGCACACAATGATATGAAAATTGAAATGAAAAAATTTATCATTATTGGTTTATTTTGCACATAAATATGCCTCCCCCCCCGTTTTTGCGAAAGTTTTTTTCAATTTATGGATAGTTTTGCTTGCAAAATGCATTCTATTTTACTGAAGTTGGTGTGGGATTGGTAGCTTGAACATTTCTGAATATAAGAAAAATATAAAGGAACTGAAAAAAATGATTCTTACTGGTTTTTTAACATCAGAAATAAGCCCCCCCCTCAGATGCTTGCAACCATTTTCACTTTTTATTTTTTTATGCTCCAAATCCAAAATATTCTTTAAAATCTTAGGCATTCATTTACTCAATTTAACAATGCTGATCATCAAAAAAATATTTGTGGGGGTGGGGAAAAAAATTTTTCTGGGCAAAAAAAAAGTCACGTTTAGTCTGTTCGGGTCATATAGACCCGGACCAAAATGATTTTTTTTAGGTACTTGAATTTGGTCTTTTTGAAAACCTTTTCAACTGGAAAACTAGTTTGAACATTTATGAACATAATGATATGAAAATTGAACTGGAAAAATTGAGACTTATATTTCTATTTTGATCAAAAAGCCCCCCCCCCATCCTTTCTGAATTTCGTGTCAATTTATATTTTTTAAGCCTACAAATCCCTAAGGAATTTCCCCCCAAAAGGTTTGATATACTAAATTGAACAATCCTGAACATAAGAAAAATATAAATGAACTGAAAAAAATGGTTCTTATTGGTTTGTTTTTCCCACAAAAGGGCCACCCCCCCTCGACCTTGCTGTGTGCCATTATTGTCACTTTTTATACATATTTGGCTAGAAATATTTGGAATATCCTTTTGAAACAATCCTGAACATAAGAAAAATAGAAATGAACTGAAAAAAATGTTTGTTATTGGTTTATTTTTGAATATAAAACCATATTGTCTTGTACTCGAGTATGAGCCTACTCGAGTATAAGCCTATTTGAGTATAAGCATGGGGGCCCATTTATGTGCAAAATAAACCAATATGCATCAATTTTTCCAGTTCAATTTTCATATCATTATGTTCAGAAATGTTCAAGCTACAAATCCCACACCAACTTTAGTAAAATAGAATGTATTTTGCTAGCAAAACTATCCATAAAGTGAAGACTATTTCAAAAAACGGGGGGGGGGCATGCATTTCATCAACAAAATAAACCAATATGCATCAATTTTTCCAGTTCAATTTTCATATCATTATGTTCAGAAATGTTCAAGCTACCAATCCCACACCAACTTTAGTAAAATAGAATGGATTTTGCAAGCAAAACTATCCATAAATTGAAAAAAATTCACAAAAACGGGGGGGGTGCATTATATCTGCAAAATAAACCAATAAGATTTACTTTTTTCATTTCAATTTTGATATCATTGTGTGCAGAAATGTTCAGACTACTTTCCAAGTGAAAAAAGTTTTCAAATTGACCAAAATAAGCACTTCAAATGAAGAGTTTTCGGTCCGGGTCGTATGTGACCCGAACAGAAGATTTGTAACTTTTTTCGAACAGAACAGCAGGGTTTTAACTGGCCAGGCAGATCATGGATCTAAAGCGTATGTGATTGCATTTGCATTCTAAATGACACTTTCCACTTCCTCAGGTCTAGCAAAATCAAAATGTTACCACATAACCAGGTAAATCTTCTTCCCAGATATCTCCATAGGACTAGTATCATGCTTGGTATGCAATTGGCAATGAATCCAAGCAATTTTAGCCCCAGATGCATGAAGAATTCTTCTGCACAATCCTGCAGATGGGTCTCTGGGCTTTCCTTCCTAAGTAGGGTCTGAATTACCCAAAGCAGGGCTGCTAGATAACTTTCGGTTGATTCAATAAGAATGGAGAAATATTGACACATACCATAAATACATACACACACACACACACACACACACACACACACACACACACACTATCTTGAATCTCCAATGACCTACGCTAGGGTCCTGTTTGTAGACTTCAGTTCAGCATTCAACATCATAATACCAGACATTCTCTTAACCAAACTAAATCAGCTAGGGGTACCTGAACACACTTGTAAGTGGATCACAAGCTTCCTAACAGACAGGAAGCAGCAGGTGAAGCTAAGAAAAATTACATCAGATACATGCAGTGATGGACTACCAAAATTTTTCCTACCACACTGTGGCCGTGGCTTATGCATTTTGTTTCAACATCTTTCAGTGCAAATTGGGTGTTCTGAGATGGAGCTCCATTTTCGCTACCCCACTGCATCCCCCCCCCCAGTCCGGGCAGTAGCCCACCCCTGGATACATGTCCAATTAGTACAACTCCCCCCTCCGACAAGGCTGTGTACTCTAACCAGTTCTCTTCTCTCTATACACCAATGACTGCATCTCAAATGATCCATCTGTTAAACTACTGAAGTTTGCAGATGATACAATAGTGATCGAACTCATTCGAGAAAATGATGAATCCGCATACAGAAAAGAGGTTGAACAACTAACCTTGTGGTGTGCCCAGAACAATCTAGAACCGAACACACTCAAAACCGTAGAAATGATGGTAGCCTTTAGGAGAAACCTTTCTATCTTTCTCCCTCTCACAATACTAGGCAACACAGTATCAACAATAGAGACCTTCAAATTTCTAGGTTCTATCATATCTCAAGACTTAAAATGGTCACCTAACATAAAAAATATCATCAAAAAAGCACAACAAAGAATGTTCTTTCTGCACCAACTCAGGAAGCTCAAACTGCCCAAGGAGCTGCTGATACAGTTCTACAGAGGAATCATTGAGTCTGTCATCTGCACCTCTATAACTGTCTGGTTTGGTTCTGCAACCCAACAGGACCGACACAGACTTCAGAGGATAATCAGAACTACCAACCTGCATTCCATTGAGTACCTGTATACTGCACCAGTCAAAAAGAAAGCGGTGAAAATATTTACTGACCCCTCACATCCTGGACACAAACTGTTTCAACTCCTACCCTCAAAACGTCACTACAGAGCACTGCACACCAAGACAACTAGACACAAGAACAGTTTTTTCCCGAACGCCATCACTCTACTAAACAAATAATTTCCTCAACACTGTAAAACCTCTTACTAAGTCTGCACTTCTATTTCTACTAGTTTTTTCTCCTCATTTCTATCATCCTTTTCCTCCCTCTTAGGACTGTATGACTGTAACTTGTTGCTTGTATCCTAAGATTTTTATTAATATTGATTGTTTCTTCATTGCTTATTTGACCCCTGTGACAATCATTAAGTGTTGTACCACATGTTTCTTGACAAATCTATATTTTATTTACATACACTGAGAGCATATGCACCAAGACAAATTCCTTGTGTGTCCAATCTCACTTTTCCCAATAAAGATTTCTCTTCCCTTCCCTTCCCTTCTGTTCTTTTCTCTTCTCTTCTCTCTTCTAATTTTATATGCCCAGCAATTGACTTTTGGCTTCCAGGAATAGGAAGGCTGGAAAACACAGCACCAAATGGGAGAATGGATTGCATGCAAACCACTGTGGATAGTTTGCAATCTATAGCAAAATGCCAATCCTGTTCCAAAAGGATTTTCATAAGTCAGTTTTCAGTTTCAATGATAAGTGTAGAAAAGCCTTGAATTTAATATACGGAAAGCCTAGGCAAGATATTCCCCATCTGGTTTTTAGCTCCAGTTCTACAAAAATAATAAGGTTTAGTACTATCTCAAGAGCAACCAGCCTTATGTATTCAAGCAAGCTTTGTTTAGGAATAATCTTTTGTAAGCCAAGGACAGTGCACAAGAACCAATTGCAAGGAAACTAGAAGTATTCTTTTTTATTAGCAATGTCAAATCAGCAAGAAAGAGTAGCCGTAATAATCAGCAGTTTCCATGGTCTCAAGGACTCCGTCATTTTTCAAAATAATAAATGTACTAGCAATTTAAATGCATCTTTCTGTTAAAAGACACTCATGTTTATGGTAATGCAGTGTACAAATCTGTGCAAGGAAGCTGCAAAAGAGGCACAAGAAACTGGATTTGATTGCTAAGACATCTTCTCATTTAAAAAAATAAAAATAAAACAAAACAAAACAATTTATTACAGAAAGAAGCCTAGTATGTTTAATTGTAACTCTCAAGTTCACATGGCATATGTTAGGGATGAAATGCTCCCGGTTCACTTATGGCTGTCTGCAGTGAAGGGCTAGCAAAATTTTTACTACCACACTGTGGGTGGGGCTTATGCAGAGCACCCTGCATTTTCTTTCAACATCTTTCAGTGCAATTGGTTGCTCTGGGGTGGAACTCCATTTTTGCTACCCCATTGCATTCCCCCCTGTCCAGGCAGCAGCCCAACCCTGGCTGTCTGTCATCGGAGAGACGGTTTTGAAGGGAGCGTGAGGCTCCGCCCACTTGCCCGGACACAACCATTTGGTTGAATGGGGGGAGCTTTGTGCTCCCTTTGTGACCGGTTGTCTGACGATTGACAGGCACGAGCGAACCAGGAGCATTTCGCCCCTGGAATGTGTACTGTTATAAAACAAATGACTATCTTGAGGAATTGACCTGAATAGGCAAGTGTTTCTCATTTAGCTACTGCCTCATTTAGTGACCATTCACAATTATAGTCATAATTGGCAGCAAGGTATAAAACAAAGTATCTATATCTATATATCTGTATGTCTGTATGTCTGTATGTCTATATGTCTGTATGTCTATATGTCTATATGTCTATATGTCTATATGTCTATATGTCTATATGTCTATATGTCTATATGTCTATATGTCTATATGTCTATATGTCTATATGTCTATATGTCTATATGTCTATATGTATATATGTATATATGTATATATGTATATATGTATATATGTATATATGTATATATGTATATATGTATATATGTATATATGTATATATGTATATATGTATATATGTATATATGTATATATGTATATATGTCACATGTTTTTTTGCTGAATTTGAAAATTAAGGGAGACTAGGATAGATCTATTTCGGCCTTATTTTGGCCTCATCAGCTAGCCATACCCACTGGGACTTGAACCTGCAACCTTTGCCTGGTAAGGCAGAGAATTATCCTCTAGGCTACAGTATCCAATCCCTTCAGCTCTGCACTAGGGAAGGGTTACATATTTTTGTGTCGAATCATATGTATATGTGTATATGTGTATATGTGTATATGTGTTTATGTGTATATGTGTATATGTGTATATGTGTATATGTGTATATGTGTATATGTGTATATGTGTATATATAAAGGAAACAAAAAGAAAAAGAGGGAAATAGAGAAAGAAAGAAAAAACCCTTTAAATAGAATATATGCTTCAATCTCCTTCTTTTAAGAAAAAAAATCATAAAAAGTAAGTCCTTAATCCAAAATCTTAAGCAGTCTTTGTCTGTTTAGCCATCCACTCACAGGCACTCCAATACTCAAAAAACAGAAAGAGACACGCTTTCCCTGCTGCTAAACAGGAAATTACTAGTTCCGGTATCCCTGTATCTCTTTCTTTTCACAAAATCTTGAAAAAAAAAATAGTAAAAGCAACTTCAGTTATATTTTCTTCTTCCCAAAATAAGATTTAAATCAAAAAGAAAAAATGATCTCACCCAGATGGAATCTTTTGTTCATTTGGAGCCTCCCTGCTTCCGGTTTACCATCCTGAGGCTACTGGTGACTTGTCACCACCGGACAGCTGCAGGTCAGGGGACTGACTGCCAGCAGGATTTTGCACCAGACATTCCCCTCTCTCACCTGACCCTCCGGATCAGGATCAGTCCTCAAATGAACTCATAAGCATCTGCGGTTCAACAGACTATCCCAGAGCCCTGGAAAAACCAGTGTGTCATCTCAGGCTACGACTCCGCCCCCTATCACTCACAATTATGATGGTGATGAAAAAGTAATTTTACAACCAATTCTCATCTTTACAACCTTCACAGGGCTGTAGAGGAAAGGACATCTGAAGTAAAATCATAAACATATTTGTGGTTTCACTTGACTTCATTTAATGATTAGATTGGAGGTGCCATTGTGGTTGCTAAACTAGAATTCCCTGTATTCTCAGGGTAGAGTGGTTACTGCAGGAGTGGTCAAAATGCACATTCTCACGGTGAAATCCAAGCTCTATTCCAAAGCTATTTCATCTGCAGCCCTTGCTGTAGTTTGAGAAGCAAGAAATAATCCACATAATTAAGTAATACTTTCACTTTTGAGTGTTTTGCACACAAGTAGACAAAACATGGAATAGTAGTTGTTAACCAGGTATCAAGTCACTTGCTATTTTTTGTACACACAATTTTGGAAAGACGGCACTCACAAAGATGTTTATGATCTATTTTACACCCACTTTTCAATATGAATCATGAACACATTTGTTCTAAACATCTTAAGTTTTTTTAATTGGGGGCAAACTGCAGATGTTTTAAATAAATTAATAATAAATCACTCCAAAATTGCTACTTATCTATTGGGTGCACTTATTTATTTATTTTTTGGTCTTTCAGTCCAAACAGAATCCCATCTCCCCACCCCACCCCAAACACTTTACAGCTTTTAAACATTTTTTGTGGTTGGAGAGCTGATAACGATTTTAGAGTATCAGTCAAACCCAAAATTTCAAGGATAAAATTATCCTGGGAGCAAAACAAGACCAAGCCTGTGACAAGATGAGTTTCTAACTGTTCAATTAAAAGGCACACACAATAACTGATGTGGTGGAGTGGGATTAAAAAGGAGTGTAAGGCAAGAGCTATTTTTGGATCAGGAGTGATCTGAAGGCTTCCGCAGATAGGCTTCCATCTACAAGCAGCTCTGAGGGCCTTTGGGATCCAACAGCATCAGCTGCCTTCAATAGTGCTGAGCCAATTTATTTCTAGCTTAGCTGGAGCATATCTGAAATCTCAGATATAAAACTAATTGTTTTATCAAAGTCCTGTCTCCTCCTCCCCCCCAAAAAGAAACCCAACTTTCTAAACCTTACAGGGATAAGGTCTCCATTTGCAGGAAACCAGGAGTCCAAGTTGTTGAGCTTCTGATAAATATTAAGATATTTTTGAAGTATAAGATGCACCTAGATTTTAGAAGTGGAAAACACGGGAAAAAAATATTCTGAACCAAATGGTGTAGTAATATATTATTTAATAAAATACCAGTGTAGCAGAATACTTTTACATTCATGTACTACTTTTTACAAATTTCAAATTTGACTGCTTTAAGATTTGTGGACTTCAACTCCCAAAATTCCTCCTCCAGTCATGCTAGCTCAGGAATGGGAGTTGAAATCCACAACTCTTAAACGTGCCAAGTTTGAAGATCCTTGCTCTCCTAACCAGGGGTCTTCAAACTTGATAGCTTTAAGCAGTGAATGGCTACTAAAAATTTTACTACCACACTGTGGGCGTGGCTTATGCAGGACGCCCTGCATTTTCTTTCAACATCTTTCAGTGAAAATTTGGTGCTCTGGGGTGGAGCTCCATTTTTGTTACCCCACTGCGTTCCCCCTTCTCCGGGTAGGAGCCCACCCCTGGCTTTAAGGCTAGTGGACTTCAACTCCCAGTATTCCTCCTCCAGTCATGCTAGCTCAGAAATGGGAGTTGAAGACCCTTGCACCCCAACCCCTGAATACCAGGGGTCTTCAAACCTGACAACTTCCAGAATTCCCCCTCCAGTCATGCTAGATGGGGTAATTAGAAGGCAAAAAACAGCTGCAATTTTGCAAAAAAGGGCTCTTTTTCATACATTTCTTTTAAATGGGGTGGGGAAAGAGTCTGGGAAGCCTGCAGAGAACACCTGGAAAAATTTTCCCCATTTTTTGTGAAAAACGGACTGTTTTTGTCCTCCCCCCCATAAGAATTGCAGCATATTTGCCTCCCCCCCCAGCCCCCAGGAGCTCTCTGCAGATTCCCCAGGCCCTCTGTCCAAAAATGGGATGTGGGGGTGGGGCTTTGGGATAGCAAAAATGGCTGTATTGAGTATAAGATGCACCAACATTTCCACCATCTTTTGGGGGGCGTGGGGCGTATTATACTCCAAAAATATGGTAGTTTTGTAGAGTGGAGTGAATTATAGGAAATTTATTTTGGGAATCATAAATTCACAAATTGTCACTACCTGAGATATGGTGGAAGTATATATTCTCATACCTATATTTTGCTGTTTTATCAGATAAGGCACCTGTTATATCTACATAAAGCATTGTTAGTTGCCTATAAGTATTTCATAGGAAGGAAAATAAATATTAATTTAATTTAATTTAATTCCTTTTGAGAAATTTTCTTTAAAGTTTAATTTGTTAAACTGTGTTGTCAAAACATTGCAGAATTATAATTAAATCTAATATGTATATTTAAAAAGCAAAGGAAGTGCAATATGCTTTATTTGAGGCATCATGACAAATACTTCATATTGATTTAAGTATTTTAATTCATGTTCGCTTCCTTCAGCCATATTTATTTGCAAGCATTGATAAATGTAATTACTTTCTGTATAGCATATTTGCCACAAAATCATTTAAGGAATGATTTTGCAAGTCAATGTATTTCAAAACTGGGAAATCTTGATGTTTAAATCTAACTTGATTTAACTGATGGCTGGGGAATTCTGGGAGTTGAAATCCACAGGTCTTAACGTTGCCAATTCCTGGGTGGAAAATTAACTGAAATTCCTAGGTTTAAAAGGTAGGAGAGACTCTTGGGTCCCTAGACAATTGCTCTGAGAAAGACTAGATCTCACAAATTTGCAAGTGACAGCTTATGTTTATTTGTTTGTTCAGTATTATATTTGCATAAAATGTTCAAAGGCCAAAAAAAAAAAAAGCAGCCTTCTTAATATGCTTCACATTTCCTTTTTTAAAAAACAGAAATCTGTTTCATCTTTAAAAAGCATTAAAATGGTATTAGGATTACAATCCACTTACAATATAAGATTGATGGAGGAGTCAAAAGAATGGCCAAGAATGAGAGGCAGAAGATCCAGCATTGTGCCCCCAAGGTTTTGTTAACATGTGCTGCTTAGACAAAAGACTGTTTCTTTTAATTTGCTCTTCTGGCAAAGTAGTTGGATCCAAATGGATCCTTGACCTTGTGCCACAAACAAACTATTTTAGAGCTCTGGTGGCTCTTTCCCCTCAAACAGATGGATTTTTTGTGTGTGTAGATTGTATGTGATATAAGACAATGCCACAGTATCATTCATTCATTCATTCATTCATTCATTCATTCATTCATTCATTCATTCATTCATTCATTCAATTTCTATGGCTCCCAACTCCCTAGGGACTCTAGGCAGCTCATAGCAAAAATATAAAACATCAATAATAGTACAAAAACCTCTGCAAACAGTTTAAAAAAAAAATTGCAAACAGTTAACTCCCTGCATACCATTCATGGCTAGATCTCGCTGGTTACCATCATAAGATCAATGGCCCCAGGCCAGTTGGAAAAGCCAGGTCTTTACTGCTTTCTGGAAGGCCAATAGGGTGGGGGTAGTCCAGAACTTAGGAAATAACTGGTTCCAGAGAGACGGGGCAGCCACAGAGAAGGCCCTTCCCTGTGGACACACCAGCCAACACTGTTTAGCTGTAATCTTGAACAATGTGAAAAATATTATCAACAATAGGATCAACAATCCATAGCAAACTATGCCTGTAGAAGTAGGAATATTAGGAATATCAAACTTTCTGCTAATCCAAAGGGATAAATGAATTTGTGTAATTCCCCTCTTCTGAATAAAATTAAGTATTTTACTTGGGTTAGCTTTAGACAAAAAATAAATGTACTACTTTTAAATATTAAACTATATATATGATGACAACTCTCAACTGCCCTTTGCAAGCAAAGGACAGTTGACAAAAAAGATTACATTAAAAAAAGATGCTGAGAAAAGGTTCAGAGAACTTTGATGGTTAAAGGCGTGGAGACTAAAATATAGTGGGATCAGTTGCAGGATTTGAATATGGCCAGTTTAGAGACAAAAAGGACTAGATGTGACATGATAGCAGTATGCCAGTATTTCAGGGGCCGCCACAAATAAGAAGAGATCAACTTATTTTCCAAAGCACCAGTGGGCAGCACAAGAAACAATGGATGGAAACTAATCAAAGAGCGAAGCAATCTGGAATTAAGGAGAAACTGCCTAACAGTGACAACAATAAACCAGTGAATTGGCTTCCTTCAGAAGTTGGAGGTGCATCTTTACTGGAGATTTTAAAGAAGAAAATGGACAGGCACTTGTCTGAAATGGCATAGGCTCTCCCGTTTGTGCATGGGGTTAGACTAGAAGACCTCCAAGGTCCCTTCCAGCTCTATTCTATTCTGCTTCAAACTGAAGAGCAATACCCAGAGTGAGTTTTCAGATTGTTCCTATTGTGTACTGGTCTAAGACAGCACTAAATTTTTCGAGTGATTAATTGAACACTGCTCCTATTTTGCCACTATATGCAAAGCAGGAATGGTATAAAATGGGATCCCATTTTGTCTGGCTTGAATGAGCAAAATAGGAGGGAAATCAGGCTGAGTTTTGCCAAATTACCATACCCCACTTTGCCCATACAAACTTGATCAATAAACACACACTCATACCTGCAGCCAAAAAATCCTCATGTAGATTGCTTGCAGCCGCCCAGGGAGTCCCAACCCACAGCTTGAGAACTTCTGCTCAATGAGATTAATGCTTCTGGGGATTTTGAATGCTGCAAAATTCTATTAGGATTAGAAGCAGTTCTTAAAAGAGATTTTTTTCAATTTCTGTTGAAAAATCCTTGCTGTTGTAAGACTCGGATCTATTTCTCTAGGCTGTATTAATTATACAGTCATTTGAGTTTTCATAACAACAGGCTTTTTGTTGTCATTATACTTGAGCAAACTGATAATGTGCAATGCATTATTTTTCTAATTAGGCAATTCAGGATATTTTTCCCCTTCCCATCCCTAATGCTAACTGCAGCTTAACAAACATCAAATGAGCTGTCAGTTCAGGATCTCGGAAATTGATTTGGTATCTATAAAGCTAGGAAACGCTTGGAGGCTCATGACATTTTCATATTAAGAAAGCTAATAACTGCCACCAGCTATAGAATTCTGGTTACATAAAGGCCCCCAACATATAGAAACATACATAGAAAACAGAGTGTAATGGAGCTTATCACTTCTACTTCATGTGAGCCCAATTTGCACGCCTATTGTGGAGATTGTAGAACATACATGTGTATCTTTATTTGCCAATAAACTTCAGCTGTCCTGCATTAGCCATAGGTATATGTCTGTTTGCTTTAGAACTTTTGTTCAAAGTATCCAGAAGTACAAAATATATAATGCTACCCAGGGGTGGGCTGCTGCCCAGACAGAGGGGGGAAACGCAGTGGGTAGCAAAAGTGGAGCTCCATCCCAGAGCACCCAATTTGCACTGAATGATGTTGAAAGAAAATGCAGGGCATCCTGCATAAGCCACGCCCACAGTGTGGTAGTAAAAAAATTTGGTAGCCCCTCACTGCTGCTATCTGATTATTTTCCATCAAGCCAGTGTTGATTCTTAGTCAGGGTAGGCTACTGCCCAGATGAGGGGGAACGCAGTGAGGTAGCAAAAATGGACCCAATTTGCATTGAAAGATGTTGAAAGAAAATGCATCAGCCACGCCCACAGTGTCGTAGTAAAGATAGATCCCATCTGTCTATTTAGTATAGCACTGTTGTGGTTAGCTCTGGCCCAGTTCCTGCCCCAAGGAATGTGCAGGTGGATGTGGGGAAAACATCCATATGCTGCAGGCCTGTTTTGCTCCTGATGGAATCTGCCGATGAAGCCTCCTCTTACCAAGGAAGCGTGAGTGACAGGGAAGAAGGGAGTTTGGCAGACAGCCCAGGATGAGATCAATCATTTGTATCATCCCTGGATTCTGAACAAGAATTAATGACACATCCATGCATGCGTAGGGTGATGCATAGGAGACAACAACTGAAGGATTATTACAAGAGAAAATGAGGCCACTTGTGGTTGGGTGGGGCTGCTGTAATTAGTGCTACAGATAATAGTGCAGCTTGGTGTTTTAGCCTCATGGCAGTTTATCTGATTCATTGTTTTGTCAAGACCATGGTTTTTGTGCTGTTCAAGATTGTGTGTGGACTCTCTGGACTTTAGAATTGGACTCAATTTCCCAGTTATTGGGTGAGCAATTGGACTGCATTTAACCTGTGCCTTGTGTGTACCAGAAAATCCCTTTGACATTTAAAAAGGAAGCTTTTTCTGTTTTTCTGTTTATAAAAACTTTTGGGTTTTCCTTTTATCGTGTGGTGTGTGTCTTGAAACACGCCGGCAGAACGAGCACTGTGTCAATAAAGTTGCCAAAGTCTGGATTCTTCAGGGGTGGAATCCATTATGGAGACTGGAGGAAGATCTGACCACATTCTCTGGAACTGCTTCTGCCTTTCGAACTCTAATAATATGAACGGAGTGCTCTTTAAATTGTCTGTGACCACTTATGAGCCTGATCTCTACTCTTCAGGTTGTCTTGGAGGATTTGGAGGTGCTGTACTAGCTCGATAGACAACCCTTCATAATGGAAAAGGGTGATGTTAGTAGTCATGAAAAAGGCTGTGGTATTCCCCATTTTTGAATGGCTTTCCTTTGATCTGTTTGTAGTTGATAATGTTTTTCCTTATATTTCCTCAGCACCTCTATGTAGTAATCATTGGTATTGGCAATCTGTTTTTAGTGTTCTACAAGAAGCAGATTATCTTGACCCCTTTAGGTCAGAATACAGAATACTTTGCATATTTTGGAAATCACTCCAGAGTTATTTAGAGCAGCATTTAAATGTTGGTTGTCATTTACTTGTTATAGGGAGCTGTGTGTGATGTGTTTTTTGTGTTTTATTAAATGCATATTTTTGAAGTTATATCTTTATTTTAAAGTACTGGATGATATAAATTGCTAAGATATTTTTATTGTATTGTTGCAAATTTAGTTTTTCACACTGGAAAATCTGATAGGCATTACAGATCCTTTTTGGTAGCCTTTCGACTCCTGCCCAAGCGTCCCAATTTCCCAGCCATTTTAGAAAATGGAAATAGATACTTCAACCAGTCAGTTCTCAAGACTCTCATTCAAAAATCAGTGATGGATATTTCTAATCTATTCCTGTCTGATATCTATTATACCTCTACTTCTTTTCTTTGAAAATTCTGAGAGCTTGTTAAGGGCAGAGCCATTGCCCCTTTTCAAATCTCTTGCAACCTTGATAGATATGACAACATTTGGAATAGAGATTTAAATTGATTCAATATGGTCAGTGAAACAGCTTGCAAGTAAGGTAGCTTACTTTTTACCCACATTTCCAACTGTTATTTTGCAAGAGAATTGGTGCCTGTGGTCTGTGGATCTCTTGCTGCCGGCTTCCATTCTTCAAAGCAGCTCTTTTACTCCAAAGGAGCTGTTATCCTTTGCTTCTCTCACCCTTTGCTTCTGACACCCAGGATAAGTGGATCTCAGGTTGCCAAAAAAAAAAAAATCACATTTTTTTAATGAGGAGAATGATGGGTGGATGGGTGGACATTTACTTCCTTTCCTATGGAGAATAGGGAGCAGTGGGAACTCCATTTAGATAGTACCTGTCACAATAATGTTACTCCGCCGAACACATCATTTACAAGAGGATAGTATTTTTTCATGCATGACTAGTGATCTTCCATAAAGATTGGAAAACTGTCAGCAGTTGGCTAAGTGATCAGAGATATGACAGTAGATTTTTTTTCTTTCTTTCTCCTGTTAAAGCTGATCCCTCCAGATTAGGTCCTGTAGCATTTAATCTATGTTTTTGACACAGGTGAAAAAAACCACCTGTGCGCAGTGGCCTTCCAGATAGGTGCCTGCTAGCTATGTTTCAAAAAGTGCTTCTCTTCAGTTTGTAAATGGGGCTCAGCTATGCCTGCCCTGTGGGGATTACATGGCAATTTACAGTGCAGACTAGTAAACGGACACTTACAAGCTACTTCTTTTTCCCTACAGCATTTGTTTGTTTGTTTGTTTGTTTGTTCGTTCGTTCGTTCGTTCATTCAATTTTTATGCTGTTCTTCTCCTTAGACTCAGGGCGGCTTACAACATGTTTAGCAATAGCACCTTTTAACAGAGCCAGCATATTGCCCCCACAATCCGGGTCCTCATTTTACCCACCTCGGAAGGATGGAAGGCTGAGTCAAACTTGAGCCAGTGGTGAGATCTGAACCGCTGACCTGCAGATCTAGCAGACAGCTTTAGTAGTCTGCAGTACAGCACTCTACCTGCTGCGCCACCCTGGCTCATCCCTTATAATCAGAGGTGGGTTCCTCCGGGTTCGCACCAGTTCTATAGAACCAGTAGCAAACCATTTGGTGATATCATAGAGATGGTTCTGTTGGTGCCGGTCCATGGATACCAGCATCTTTTGGGGGGAATATTTTTTTTGAAAAACAATAATATTTATTTTGCTTATTTCTGGTTCTGTGAATGCACCACCAGCCTTTTTGGGGAATTTTTTTTTGCAAATTTTCAGCACTGTGCATGGACGTGTGTGCAAAGAATCCATGCACCCAAATGATGCAGCCACACAGTATGAGAGGAAGAGAATCAGTAGTGAGGTAAGTTAGAACCCCTGCTTATAATATCTCCACAGAACAAGAAAACGTCCTTTTTTCCAACTACTTCTTTTGCCTTTATTCCTGCTGCTTGACTATATGACTAGTGTGTAGAGCTCATAAGCTGAATTGGATGGTTGTGGTCAGTGAAGGACTGCCATCTTTGGCGCTACTGATGCACCCTCTAAGTCATTGCGGACATGGGCACGCATTTGGTGGGCACATATGCCCCCATCAGCGCAATATTTGGTTCTGTGCATGCATAGCAAGCAAAATCTTGTGTGAGAATGTGCGCACGAGCAAGATTCTGGCAATTTTCTGTGATATTGCTGTGATATTGCTGTGATATTGCTGTGATATTGCTGTGATATTGCTGTGATATTGCTGAAAATCGCCAAAATCTCATTTGCGCGAACGTCTTCGCATGAGATTTCACTTGCTGCACATGCGCACAAGCCAAATCTTGCGAAGGGACATGCAGCTGCATGCGCATCATGAAAATAGCTACCGGAGCATAGCAGTTGACCGCTCCAATAGCAGGCCCTTTCTGGTTGTGGCATCATTCTATGTTCACCTATGAGAATCCATTTCCTATACAAAGGATGTCTCTTGCCCTAATAATTTTCAAAATGCTTTAGCAGCATGCTTTTAAGAAATGCTAACTCAGGATATAAACTAACTATTGTGTAGTGAACTGCAATAGGCAAGAACAGACCAGCATAGATACAACAGCATTTATTGACTCAAACTGTACTGAGGAACAACAGGCAAATCCCTGTAATTTATACTCTGCATGCACAGGGCCTTAACCGTTCATAAAACTAGAAAGAGCCCACCCAAATATGAATGTTCTGAGTTTCCCTCTAAAACAGTGGAAGTTAACAGTTAGGGTCTTCTAAAGGTTAGTTTCACTTTAGTAGGGTGAAGTTAATAGATAGGATCATCATCTAAAGCAGGGGTCCCCAAACTTTTTACACAGGGGGCCAGTTCACTGTCCCTCAGACTGTTGGAGGGCCGGACTATAAAAAAAACTATGAACAAATCCCTCTGCACACTGCACATACCTTATTTTAACATAAAAAAACAAAATGGGAATGTACTATTTAGAGGGAGGGAAGAAGTCTGAAATTCATACATGTTTATGTTTTGTTTTTAATTTTCTTTTGTTAACATCTGATTGGCTATACAAGGTTTTATTGGTTTATAGAAAAATGTATAAAAATATTTATAGAAAAATATATAAAGAAGGAAGCACTTTGGCATAATGATTAATAACTTAGAAATATAATTGGTGGTGTACTTTTTGAAGGAACATTAAGAAGGGAATTTAATTAAAAGAAAAGTATGTACCTGGATGACAACATTAGAAAAAAAACTTTTGCAACTTTTTTGATGATTGATATTAGTTATTGACAAAATACCACATTTTATTCAGGGAAAATTAGATGGTACATTGTATTGTTTGAATGTATGTTGAGAGAAAAATTTAAAAAAATGTACCCCCCCCCCAAAAAAGTCTTTCCTTCCTCCGCCCTTCCATTCATTTCATTCTTCCTTCCTTCCTTGTTCCCTCCATTTCTTCTCCCTTCCTTCCTTCCTTCCTTCCTTCCTTCCTTCCTTCCTTCCTTCCTTCCTTTTCCTGCCATTTCTCCTTCTTTCCCTCCCTCCCTCCTTCCCACTTCTCTCTTCCCTCTCCCTTTTTTTCCTTCTTTCTCATTTGTTTTGTTTCCCTCTCCCTCGTTCTTTCCCTCCATCATTTTCTCATTTTTCTCTTTTTCTCTCTCACATTCCCTCTCCCTCACCTTTTTTCTCTCCCTCTCTCTCTTGCTTTCTTTTTCTCTCTCTCTCTCCTTTTCTTCTCTCTTCCTTCCTCTCTTCTTTTTTTTCCTGCCCTGCAACACGCCGCGGGGCAGTCGGCTGCAAGCAGAAGCTCCCAAGACAGTGGCACCGACGTCGGGTCGCAGTACATTGCTGGCGCTGCGCTGGGCATGGACACGGGGCTGGCACTGGCTCGCTGGCTGGCCCAGGACGGAGGTGCCAGCCCCATGCCCAGTGCAGCACCAGCAATGTACGGCGTCCTGCAACACATCAGGCCGCCGCTGCCAGTGCCTTGCAGCCAACCGCCCCACCGCCGCCTTACGACTACTGCTGTGCCCTCCCGCTTGACCCATGCTGCGCCACCTTTGTGGCTTGCCCTGCTGCCCCGCGCCCACCAGAGCTCCTGGTGCGGCCGAAGCGCGGGGCGGAGTAGGTGGCAGCGGCTGCTTCAGGCCCGCCCCCGAGCTGAGCTTCCTTTGGCTTCCTTCGAGGCAAAAGCTGCAAAGCTCACCTGCCGCCTCGAAGGAAGCCAAAAGAAGCTCAGCTCAATGAGGACCGGGTGTTGGTCCCTTGAAGCTGCCACTGCTGCCGCCGCCCACTGCAGAGATCCCTTCGCCCGAACGGAGGCGGCGGGCTCAAGGGACCAAGAGCCGGTCTTTCTCGGGGCTGAATTGTTGCAGCCTCAGCCTCCGGCGAAGGGATCTCCTCAAGTAACGCAGCTCCGAAAAGGACCGGCTCTTGGTCCCTTGAACCCGCCGCCGCCTCCGTTCGGGCAAAGGGATCTCCGCAGTGGGCGGCAGAGGCGGCGGCGGCGGCAGCTTCAAGGGACCAAGAGCCGGTCCTCGTTGAGCTGAGCTTCCTTTGGCTTCCTTCGAGGCGGCAGGTGAGCTTTGCAGCTTTGCCCCGAAGGAAGCCAAAGGAAGCTCAGCTCGGGGGCGGGCCTGAAGCAGCCGCCGCCGCCTACTCCACCCCACGCTTCGGCCGCGCCGGGGCCAAGTAAGCCGAGGCTAGGCCCGTCGCCCCCGGCTCCAAGCGCGGGACCTGGGTGGCGGGCAACCATAGGGAGGGCCTCCCCATCACCTGCCGGGACGGTGTGCCCATTAACAATTTAGTGCGCGGGGGTCCTGATGGCTTGTTTACTGCCCCCTCCAGACGCTCTTGCAGGGCTTCCAGGCTCCCTGTGGGGCAGCGAAGAAGCAAAAAAGCAGCACTCTCCGGTTCTCTCTCTCCCTCTCTTTCTTGCTTTATTTTTCTCTCTCAGTCCCTTTCTATGTCTCCTTCTTTCTCTCTCTCCCTCTCCGCAGCAGACCCCCCCAACACCAAAAGTGCCCAAACGCGCGCAAACCTCACCGGTGCAAAAAAAAAAAAAAAGCAAAAAAGCGGCACTGGAGGGACCAAGACGGTCTGCAACTGAGTGTCTGGAGGAGGCGGCGGAAAGCCAGGGGGCGGGGAGGAAAGCAATTGGCTAATTTCTTTCTCGCCTTTAGGGAGAGGAACTGTTGCTGCTCTGCCATAGGGTGCTTTCCTCCCCGCCCCCTGGCTTTCCTCTTCCTTGCCGCCGCCAGACGCTCAGCAGCAGAGTGGAGGGGAGATTCGGGAACTTAGTATATTATATATGGTAAAATCTTGTACGCTGCTGCAGGCCGGGTAAATAGGTTTAGGTTAGGTTTAGGTTTATTGGATTTATATGCCGCCCCTCTCCGCAAACTCGGGGCGGCTCACAACAATAATAAAAAACAGTACAGTACACAATACCAAATCCAATGCCCACCCATCCAGTTCCAATTTAAATTAATAATCTCATAAAAAACAGTATATATAAAAAACAGGCACACAGTCAATCAATCAACAAAACAACATGGGCAAGGGGGAGGTGTTTTAGTTCCCCCATGCCTGACGGCAAAGGTGGGTCTTAAGGAGTTTACGAAAGGCAGGGAGGGTGGGGGCAATCCTAATCTCAGGGGGAAGCTGGTTCCAGAGGGTTGGGGCCCCCACAGAGAAGGCTCTTCCCCTGGGTCCCTCCAGATGACATTGTTTAGTCGACGGGACCCAGAGAAGGCCAACTCTGTGGGACCTAACCGGTCGCTGGGATTCGTGCGGCAGGAGGCGATCCCGAAGATATTCTGGTCCGGTGCCATGAAGGGCTTTATAGGTCATAACCAACACTTTGAATAGCCTCAGCGGGCCGCATCCGGCCCGCGGGCCGTAGTTTGGGGACCGCTGATCTAAAGGTTAGCTTCAGTTTAACAGGGCTTAACACAACTATATATATTCAATACATAACACTAACCACTGTACACCTCCTGGTGTTCTTTGGATAAGGCTATCTATCCTGTGCTGATTCTAGTTGCACATGTGGCCACCATTTCCTGGTCCGTTAACTTGCAACTGATCTACATGCACAGCAATGTACTAAAATGTAGTGATGGAATTTGGAGGACACCAAGAAGAAAATCACCTGGAGCTCTATGTTTTAGAGCTAAGAGTGGGTGAAAGATTGTTCCCCCACCAACTGATGTTCTTTTATTAATCATCTGCCAGTAGCCCTCAGACACTCTCACAAGGCTAGCAACTGTTTCTAGCTCACTTCTGAAAAATGTAAGAAAGCTGGTAACTTCTTTGCCTTTGGCCACCTCTGTTGCCACATTCACTCAAAGATATTTTCAAGGAAGAAGGACCTGTGGTTGCTTCTTCGGGCGGTGGAGAGCTGGACCCAGCATGTTAGCTCTTTTGCCAAAGGAGCACCTGCTTGATGGCTAGGAGCTCACCACCCAATCCTCTGTCCAGTCTTAAAACATTGTATTATGGGAAGGTTGATATATCATGACTGGGGTAGCCCTCTATTTTCTAATAATGTTTCTGAGACCAGCACTGTATGTTTCATGATGTCACATATTTCCCTTTGGCTTGTTCTGAATTCTCTGACCCTGCTTGAGGCAGCAGCAATATTTTTTGTGAGATCTCCCACTCACTGTGTTCTCTTTCACCAGAAAGGGACTGGACTTGGTTCTGAGTGAACCATGTCTCTGAACTACATGGGTTTCAGGGTTCCCCTATCCTTCAAGGGGTATCTCTGTGGTGCCACGGCATTTGGCCATGCCCTCCTCTGGTGTTGGCTTTTGTGGGACTGTTATCACGGCGTGTCTTTGGAACGATTCTGTCACCTTGTTTGACAACTTGGTGGCTCTTGCTTCATCTATGGCCATCTGCAATGCTAAATTCATTTTTGTCAGTAATTGTCACTGCAGGTGGAAGTCTTGTACCCCGCAGATGAACTGGTCTAAAAGAATGTTATTTAAATCTCTAAATTTGCAGTCTGTGGTGGCTTTTCACAGGGCCACCATATACTGATTGATAGATTCCCTGTCAAAACTCATGGCGTCTCACCACCTTGGGTGGGACTAGGTCATAATGGGTCTTTAGCATATTCTGCCGCACTTGCCATGGCACTGACTGCTCTAGCTTGGCTCTGACAGGGACTTGTCAAACACCTCGTTGCCACAGTGGCTGAGAAATAGCACCCTTTTCCGATTGTCAGACAACACTTATTTCTTTCCAATGTCCTGTGAAAATGCAGCAACTTATTTTATACCTTTGAGCACTGAATGTGGATTAGCTAGCAATATGACAAACTGTTCTGCAAATCTAATTAAGTTACTTTGTTTTCCTTAGGAAAAGAACCATCCAATCCCATCATTAAAATCTTGAAACTCTTGAAGGCTCTCTTAAAGGGACAGGGACTAACTAGTTCTTCTTTACTGTAATGAGTTAATTTGGTGGTGGGTGGAATGATGTGGCTAAAATATTTACATTAAATAATTAGTTCAGAGTGATATCTAACCAAGGATTCTATGACTATCTTATTTTTGTCTCCCAATGGCAAAGCTCAGTTTGCATGGCAAAAGTGTTTTGTCAATGTGATTGCATGCTGAAGTTCAACTTGCGCATGGGCTTATAAATGGTCATGAAATTGCAATAATCAGTTAGCAAACAATCCCCTACATTATTATTATTATTATTATTATTATTATTATTATTATTATTATTATTATGTTGGAATGGACCTTGGAGGTCTTCTAGTCCAACCCCCTACTTAGGCAGGAAACCCTACAATACTTTAGACAGATGGTTATCCAACATCTGCTTAAAAACTTCCAATGTTGAGGCACTCACAACTTCTGGAGGCAAGTTCTTCCACTGATCAACCGTTCTGACTGTCAGGAAATTTCTCCTTAGTTCTAAGTTACTTCTCTCCTTGTTTAGTTTCCACCCATTGCTTCTTGTTCTACCCTCAGGTGCTTTGGAGAATGGGTTGACTTCTTCTTCTTTGTGGCAACCCCTGAGATATTGGAACACTGATATCATGTCTTCCCTGGTCCTTCTTTTCATTAAACTAGCCATGCCCAGTTCCTGCAACCGTTCTTCATATGTTTTAGCCTCCAGTCCCCTAAACATCTTTGATGATTATAATAAAAAGTATTTTGCACTGTAGCTACTCACTTAGTTTATGTCCTTGTGCCTGATGCCATAATGCAAATATAAAAAGCCAGATTTGTGTTATGATGTATGATGTGTAATAATTTTTCATTATTGCTGCTTATGCTGGATCCTCCATTTGAATAGGAGGTGAACCAAGGTCTTATCAGTCCTGATTTAGCATTCAAACTATAATCTTATTAGCATCCCCCCTCACCAAAGACAAAGCCTTCTTTGAGTTGGGATTAAAAGAGATGACAAGTTTTTGGGTAACAGTATACAAAAGTGGTTCTCCACTGTCTTCTCTGGAGCTGCTTTTTCATCTTCCTAGTCTACACTACCATCTTGAGAGTTCCTAGTGATCTTCCATTAAAATGCTAATCAGGTTCAATCATCCTTAGTTTTAAGAGATCAGCTAAGAACAGAGGTCTTCAAACTTGGCAACTTTAAGACTTATGAACTTTAACTCCCAGAATTCTCCAGCCAGCTATGGAAATTGAAGTCCACAAGTCTTAAAGCTGCCAAATTTGGGAACCCCTGAGCTAAGAGATACTAGTTTTAAAGTTAATTAAATTTATTTTTTGTTGTTTCCTATCTATGGTAGTTTTTATCCTAATTTTTCTTCTAGCTTCCTTGAATATAAGAGTATATTTGGTACTTAGATCTTGTGGCTTTAGGACAAGGGTGTCAAACTCGTGGCCCACAGGCCAGATATGTGATGTGCTGCCCATGCCCAACTGAGTTTAGCGAAGGGGGGGAATCACAATACGTCACTTGATGAAATGATGTTACAGGTTTAACGCCCCTGCTCTAGTAGTTTCTATCTCATTTAATTCATTTAAAATAAGTTATTCAAAACATTCCTTTTTGTGAAAGAAAGATGTTAGATTTTTAGTTTTCTTTTAATATTTTGACTGTAGTTCTGCTATGCTTCTCAAAGCCAACTATCCTTCTCTTAACTGTCTTACATCTAAAATGTCAAATGCCATCATCTTAATTTCTAGTTCTGTTGACCTTTCATCTAATGGCATGTTGTTGTTACTAATGAATGCCAATAAATGCTGTTAGCAAATACTATCATCAGTAGAGAAAAATATGATATATTTTTAAGGAACCACAGGCCTTCAAAATCATAAAGACATTGGTAGGGAAGCAGGCCAAAGTTCTGATTCACAGTGTAATATTAGATGATTTGGCTTTTAAATAATGCCAATGCTATGCAATTGTTTTATAAGACATTTATAAATATGTAACTGATCTTTAGCAAATTGTAGAATCTGGCTGATCTTAGTTGGTCTTGGAAAAAGATGAGCATGTTATGTGATAATTAGTACCTGAAACAGATTTTTCCATGAAATCAAGAGCTAAAGATTCAACAGCAAAGCTGAAGAAGAAGATATCTCAGAATAAGGCAAGATATTTCTAAACTGTTGCCAAAAAAACTTTATCTGAATTTGTATGTGATGGCAAGAACTTCAGCCTGACCTGTAGGAGCCTTTACTGGAGCGGTGGGCTATGAGCCGGAAAGCTAAATTGCGTTCGTCGCCACAACTCATATGTTTTTGCGGGGCCAGTGTGATTTTGCTGCTGCACCTGTGAAAGTAGCAAAATTGCTGCAGGTACGCCTGTGTTTCAGTGAGGTTTTTTTGCTTCTGCACATGCCGAAACACGGGTGATCTGCGGCTCAGTGCGCGATTTTTCTACCTCCACAGGTGCAGCAGCAAAATCACCCCACAACAACTTATGAACTGCGGCGGTGAGCGCAATTTAGCATTCTGGCTCGTAGCCCACCAGTGCTTTACTGTGATGGGTTTCTACCAGTGCGGTATATGACTGCATGCCAGTAGCAGCTGCCAGATTGCGCAATTTGTGCACGACCGCTCTGGTACCAGTCCGTCGGTCACCACCATCTTTTTTCTTTAATTTTTGGTAATTTTTGCTTCCTGTGCATGCGCAGAAACAACATCTCACGAAAGGACGCTCACACGTGTGAAAATTTGGCAATATTTTTCCTTCCACGCATGTGTGGAAGCAAAAAAATCACCAACATTTCACCCACGCATACATCCCCTCACAAGATTTTGGTGAATTTATGCCTCCTGCACATACATGGAAGCAAAATCGTGCTAAGGATATGCGCACACATCTGTGCGTAGCCTGAACGTGAAAATATTCATGCAGGTGTAGTGCACTGGTAGCAGCAGGCAAGAGAAATCCCCCCCCCTGGCCCTAGAGAGTGTATTTAGGTTATAGGCCATGAAGTGCTAATGAATTACAATAGCAATAAGGTTTTATTAGAAAGAATATGTGTAAAAATTTAACTGAATTGGTTACATAAGTAATACAAGCAAAAATAAATAAATAAAACAAAACCAATATTCCGCAAGCTGCTGTTCTCTTTGCTGATTAGGGATGATAGGAACTTGGAAGTAGTAGGACTATCAAACTTGGAAGTAGTAGGGCCATCATATCTGGGCTGAAAAGTTTGAAAATACCACTAGATGGCAACAAATAGTTAATAGTGTTATTGAGTCTCTTTGCTGCCATTAGTGCTGGTCTTGATTTTGCATGCCAAGTCTAATAGAGAAAATCAGTTTGAAGGACAAATATAAGTTAATATGCAGCTTTAAAAAGTCTCTTCATTAGTTCAAAATATCATTTTCAATAGGAATCATACAGTCTACCAGCAAAAGCAATTCAGTAGGTTAAAGCCAAGCTAAGTAATACTGATTCTACTTTATAATTCATAAAATTCTTGCTTTTATGCAGAATTATCTTTCAGTAAAATTCCCTTCCTTATGCACAAAATCTATTGGAGTATTTCAAGTGGTTTACCATTGTAAGGTGCAAAATAAAGTATTTCCCCCCCATAAGCAATTTCTTCTTTCATCAGCCAAAAAAAAAAAATAGAATTTGAAATCATTAATGTAATTCATCTCTCTTTTCCTTTGAAAGGAATTCATTTTAAAAATGTGGAATAGGGATGGACAAAAAGGAAGCCCATTGATAACACCTGTACCATTTTGTCAGTGAAGTGATATAACTCCCTATTATATCCTTGAAGTGAGGATAAAGGTATTATGGAAATTATCTGCAATATGCCAAATGTGGAGAAAAAGTTTTTGAAGTCATTCCAGTTATGTTAAGTTTTGAAGTTATTCCAGGCATCTTTTCCTAAAATATGTTCAAGCTTCAATCAGAACAGAGCTACAGTATTGAAAGTATGGGAAACAAGGCATTTACAGGTTAACTTTACAATACTAGTAGTTTAGGATACTTTGAAGAATCAAAGTACCTAAAGTACTATGGCTTTTGTAATCCAGATCAACTCAATACTATGTAATTTTAAAAAAATAAAGGTTTGCTAAACTTCTTCCTAGAATCTAAAGGTACAGTTTCAAAGCTAGGTAACAGGTAACAGATTTTAATTAATCTATCAAAGGATTAAAAGAAATTTGAGGTCTAAATTTAGATTATGTTATTCTCTGTGGTAGCCATTGCTAAATATCTAGATAATATTTCAATGGATAAATGGCATAACTTTTGATCTACAGTTTGCTTGAAAGCCTTTTTAATAAAATGAACTGCTTAAAATTGCAAAATACCAACTATGCAATTTTATGCCATGTGGAATAATGAGATTTTACTGTTACACAAGAGTTAAGCTTAGTGTAATTATCTGTAGTAGAAAGTAATGAAAGTTAAACTCTATCAATATCATGTAAATTTATTTTATAAAATTGGAAAAAATAGGAGAGTTCTGCTTAATTGAAATGTTTACTTACTGATACCTTGTCATTAAAATATGTTTAATTAATCGCCTACAAACAGCTGGTCAATGATGACACAGATATACATTTTACAGTAGAACTTTCTGCATAAATATTTATTTGTGTAATGCACTGTCAGTAATCAAAAGTTTCCTATTCTTTCTCCTGTGTCCAAATCAGCCTTGCAGTTTCTAAAAATATTTTTTCCCTTGTGAAAAAAAACTGTTCATTTTTTTCGTAATTCAGATGTACTTGCAATCATTTGGGGGGTGATTTGACATGAAGAAGGCTGAGGTGTCTAACTCCAGTTATACTTTCTGTTATGTGATTTAAAAAAAAGCTCTGCAGAATGAGTTCCTTGCAACTTTTTCTGTGGGTGTTTAATTGGAGCAGGGGAAACTAGGGAGAATATAGGCTACTGGAGAAAGGATTATATAAAAGGCCAAGTCCATACTTATGCCTTCATTTGTTTCATCCCTTCATGTCAATTGAGTTGTTTCCAGATTTCCAACTTTGCCACTACTTTGGCCATAGTAATGGCCAGCTATTCTGTGATTGAAACATAGCATTTGTCAGGTGCAAGAAATTGGGGACCAGGGTTGGATCCAAAATGAGTACAAGTGCATTCCATGCTACCCCAAATAAAAATCTGAACTATCTAATGGTCAAGACAAATTAGCGGTAAATAAGGGTCAATGGAATTAAAGGAGGGACAAACTTAGATCTCTGGTTGGTGAGAAGGGACTTCTGCTGATGATGTACTTGATCACTCTTTCATGCTCAACCTGGTCAATTCTTACACCATTCCATCATTCACTAAGACTATCAAGGTACAAACTTTTATGGCAGGCACATTACCGCAAATGGTCTGCAAAGACGAAGAGCACCAGGTTGAAGTATATGCAGTGGTGTGTAAAATGATCAGGAAGCTAGGGCAGTGATGGTGAAACTTTTTTCCCTTGGGTGCCAAAAGTTCATGTATGTGCGCTATCACATGTGTATGCATGCCCACACCCAAAATTCAATGCTTCTCATCCCCACCCCTCTGCACATCCCCCTCCACTCTGTTTGCGACACTCCCCCATTCCTCCACGCATATGTTTCCTGACTTCCAGGAAGGCCCATTTTTCATCCTCCTCAAGCTTCAGAGCCTGGAAGGTGAAAACACCCTCTCTGCTCCTCCAGAGACTGAAAAAACCCTCCCAGAGTCTCTGTGTGAGCCAAAAATCAGCTGGCTGGTGTGCACATACATGTAGCAGCTGAGCTAAGGCAACAGCTCAAGTGCTGGCAGATATGGCTTCACAGTGCCATAGGTGTACCATCATAGGTCTAGGGCAGTAATGGGCAGCCATTTTTTTTATTGCCACACTGTGGGTGTGGCTTATTTTCTGGGTGTGGCTTGCCGGCCATTTGAGCAGGTAGGAACGGCTTGAACGATCATCATCATTCAAGTGAACTGTTAAGTCCTCGACTTACAACCCCACCAATGTTTCTCTCTGGGGTGATAATTTGCTTCAAGTTTCCCGTGCTCTCCTTCCTGGGTCGCCCCCTGCCTCAGGCTAGGTAGCTAGACGAATGGATGCCGATCAGCTGTTGAGAAAAGATGGGGGAGGAAATGGGCCCCTGCAACTCTGCCGGTGCTGGTCTCCCTACTGCTTTCCAAGGAGGAGGAAGAGGATGGGAGGAGGGGATCGTAAGCTGGAGCTGGGCACACAGCTTCATTTCTGCCGGTGGAACTGCGTTCCATCCCGTCCTGCCTGCTGCCCACCCCTGGTCTAGGGCATAACAAAGCTTACCGGGTTGAGGGAATTATCTTCCCCAGCATGGAAGTGAAAGTAAAGAGTCAAAACATTTGGGGGGAGTTCTTCTTCCCAGTGTCATCTATTTCTGCTTCCCCAAAATGGTACATGGCCTATCCACAGACCAGGAAAAGCAAGAATTTAGGGCCAGACATTAATCCACATCCATAGGCCACTCTAACTGCATATTATTCTTTCCCCTTAAAAATAGAGAAGAAAAAATTGTCCCTCCATCAGTATAAGATTGAATATGAATTTTTTAAAAAATAAATAAAATAAAAACAATGGAATAGAATGTCGCCATTGGTCCAGTATTTGGTGAGTTTTCTTTTAAAACATTTAAAGCTTATAGCTCATATAAGCCCCCTATCTTACATTTCTATTAATGTGGTTAGAATTCAATTTGTTGTCTTGGTGACAGTAACAATGACATATACTTTTTCATTGATTTAAATGTGCAAATTACCGCTACATAAAATAATGCATACTTCTACTGAAAGTATATTTTGGTGTGATTCTTTTATTGTCTGATGTTTGTATAATATAACTGTACAGCCACCAGTAAAATCACAATTGTAGCAGGCTATTCCAACAATATCACACAGAAATACTGTATATTTTCTGGCAATTCTTGAAAAGCTAAGCATTGTTTCTTCAAGGTACAAAATACTTTTTTTTTCTTTTTCCTTTCTGAAAAAATACTTATGGGAGTATTACTTACATATTGAAAAGATGATCTGAAAAATTCATGGAAGATAAGGCTGTTTTTGAGTGTTAGCCAAGCTTATAATACTTCACCTTCAAGATTGGGGGCAATAAGCTACTCAATATCATTTCCCAGAGAAAAAAGGTGAAAGATAATTTTCACATGTCCTTCTCAAGAGCAGCTGAGATGATTAAGAAAAGAATCTAAAATTATCATTTCGTGCTGCTGCTTGGTCTCCAATTTTCTGCAAGTGACAATTGAAATAATTCTTAGTTTTACCGAGTTAAGAGATTACTTTTATATAGGGTTATATTGTATATGATACATATGAATCAGTTCTATCAAATTAAATCAATAAAGTTTACCTCCCTAATTTCATCTTGGCAAAATGTTTCCAATTTTGTTAGTATTAACAGTTGAGCAAAATTATGAATCACAACTTCAGCTCGTAATAAGAGCAAGGGAAAATCTAGTAATACTTGATCAGTATTTTGTTTGATTGATTGATTGATTGGTTGATTGATTGATTGATTGATTTCTATGCCATCCTTCTCTTCAGACCAGAGTGGATGACAACAGAAATACATACAAAATAAATAGAAATCTAAGTCTAAAAACATTCTAAAAACCCCAATCACTCACTCACACTCACTCACTCAATCAATCAAACATATAGTTCATTCTTCGGCTGAGGCTAAGTGTTAGATTTATGGCCCCAAACCTGTTGGCAGTGATAGGTCTTTAATGCTTTGCGGAAGGCAAGGAGGGTGGGCGAAGTACGAATCTCTGGGGGAAGTTGATTCCAGAGAGCCAGGGCTGCACAGAAAAGGCTCTTCCCTAGGTCCTGCCAGGTGATATTGTCTAGCTGATGGGACCCTGGAAAATGGCAACTCTGTTGGACCTGACCAGCCACTGGGATATATGAGGCAGAAGATGGTCCCATAAGTAATCTGGTCCCAATGCCATTGATGATTTGTAGGTATCTTTACCTCCCATTGTTTTAAGGAAATTTTCACTGTTTAGCTATCAGTGTGGTGTAAGTTTACAGATGATCTTAAAAGCAGAGATTCCTGGTATTGGTGGATATTTCAAGTTAGGACTAAAGTTTGATAAGAGTATCAAGTAAAAAAAAAAGAGTGGCAGTAACATATGCAAAGAACATAAGCAATTTTCTGATAATTACATTACATCATTGTACAGCTTGAGAAAAGATGTACTGCAATTTAAATTGATACTGTTTATTTATGAGACAATGTGAACTGCAATTCTAAAACATTTCAAACTAATATTTCTGATTAGGGAAACTGCCGAGGGACATTGCAGTATAATGAAACATCGGCATAAAGTAATAAGTTTTCTTTCATTCTCTATATCAGTATCTAAAATGTGAATTATTTTGTATCTTAATGGCACATCTGGGCAAAGACCAATATTTATTTTTATTGAACAAATATATCATAGGAGATTGAAGTTACAAAAGGAAATTATTTAATATGGGCTGGTAAGATGGTAAAGAAATCAGTCTATTGAAGTATCTTCCAAAATTTGAACAATAAAAGTTTCAAATACCATGTTCATAAATGCCAAATATAGCAAATATAAACTACTGTTCATTTGCTTATTATACTTCCTCCTCTATCAGATAATCATTATTTAGTCAAAAATAATATTCTTGTTTGCCTTTTTATTTCAGTCAATATAACATAATTGGCTTTATAATACTGACATTTGAAATAAAGATAATTGGGTACCCAAACACCAATTGTTATAACTTTTAGCTTCGCATGAATGGAAAAAGAAAGACTATGAAAAGTTTCATTAAATAGAATTAGCTTTTGAGTGAGAGGTATGCAAGATGACATGAGCAATCCAACAAGTCTGATAAGATCAGCAAAGCCCCTTGAACTCAATCAGATTTCCTTCTGGATACTTATATAAGCATCCTTGTTAAAGTAGATAACAGGCTAATTCAAGGAATACAAAGTTTTAGAATATTCTTTCTGTTGTGTTATGCAAATGAAGGCTGTGTGAATTAACCCTTATCTTTGGAAAATGGGATGTTAAAGGTATATTAACATCACATTTAGGTCCCACAGAGTTGGCCTTCTCCGGGTCCCGTCGACTAAACAATGTCGTCTGGTGGGTCCCAGGGATGAGCCTTCTCTGTGGCGGCCCCGACTCTCTGGAACCAGCTCCCCTGGAGATTAGAACTGCCCCCACCCTCCTTGTCTTCCGTAAACTCACCTCTGCCGTCAGGCATGGGGGAATTGAGGCATTCCCCCCTCCCCTGGGCCTAGACAATTTATGTATGGTATGTCTGTGTGTATGTCTGGTTTAATAATGGGGTTTTTAAATTTATTTTAAATTTATAAATTTTTTTTAATTTATTAGATTTGTTGTGAATTGTTCTATTGTATGTTGTGAGCCGCCCCAAGTCAACGGAGAGGGGCGGCATACAAGTCTAATAAATAAATAAACAAACAAACAAACAAACAAAACAAATAAATAAATAAATACTCAACTTGAATTTGAATTCAAGTTCCATGTTTGTAGGCAGGATAGCAGAGTGTAATATTTCATGAGTATAAGAAAGAGTGAAGACGGTTGGCCATAGTTTAGAACAAGAATCCACAAAACCTTCACCTAATCATGTTCACTGACCCCCAAATATTTATTATATGAAAATAATGTAATAAATTCTACTTTAATTAATAGTAGCACAGAACTATTACTAGTACCACTACTAATATAATGTAATAAAAACATGAACCAATTGCTGTCAGGGAAAAGAATTACAAGGTCAATTTCTACTATTATTATTATTGTTGTTGTTATTATTGTTATTATTGTTGTTATTATTGTTGTTATTATTGTTGTTATTATGTTGTTATTATTGTTGTTATTATTGTTGTTCGTTATTGTTATTGTTATGGTTATTGTTATTGTTGTTATTGTTGTTATTGTTGTTATTGTTGTTATTGTTGTTATTGTTGTTATTGTTGTTATTGTTGTATTGTTGTTATGGTTGTTATGGTTGTTATGGTTGTTATGGTTGTTATGGTTGTTATGGTTGTTGTTATGGTTGTTATTGTTGTTATTGTTGTTATTGTTTATTAGATTTGTATGCAGCCCCTCTCCGCAGGCTAAAATTAGAACATTAAAAAAAAAAGAAATTGAAGAGTTGATTGCTTGCTAAAGAGTAAACAATTTGAACTAATGCAATAAAGGCCAGGAATTGGAAAAAAGTAAATGATTTAAAGTGCAGATTGTGAAAACAAGCAGAAGAAATACTGTGGTAGATCATGCAAGAAGGTTACACAAACTGATTATAAAGAACAAAATAACAGAGTTGGAAGGTATCTTGGAGATATTTTAGTTCAGCCTCATGCTCAAGCAAATACCCTATTTTATTTCAGAAAAATGGCTGTCCAATCTCTTAAAAACCTACAGTGATGGAGCACCCACAACTTCTGGAGGCAGGTTGTGCCACCTGATTAGAGGCAGGTTGTGCCACTGATTAATTGTTCTGTCAGAACATTTGTCCTTAGAAATTAGTTTTAGGTTGGATCTCTCTTTAATTTAGTTTCCATCCATTATTTCTTGTGCTGTTCTTGTATTGTGCTATGCCTTAAAACATACTTTATGATGACCAACAAAGGGTAACTAGTTAAGATCATTTCAAGTCATTGATACTTCATTTTCAATTTTCCATTTATGAGTTTGCCAGTTGTAAAATTTGTATGTATTTTTAATAAAAGTTGGATTGGTTGAGCTTTCAACCTGAACAGATTGTGATGTATTATGACATTTTTTGCATCTGCAGAGCTAGGGTGGGCATGGCCTGTGTGTGACATATCTGACCTGCAGGCCGCCAATTTGACAGGCTTGCATTACATGCTTGAATATAATGAATGAATACAAAACTCATCCTCACTGCCCCCCTGACCCCCCACTTACTTTAGGTGGGTATGCCTTGGTTGATTAGGTGGCTGGGTGGGTATGGCTAAACTTGTAAAATGTGGTGAAATTCATTTAACAATGCTCTTGCTTAACGACCAAAATTTTATTTATTTATTTATTTATTTATTTATTTGTTTTGTTTGTTTGTTTGTTTGTTTATTATTTATTTATTTCTACCTTTCTTTCTTTCTACCTTTTCTTTCTTTCTTTCTCTTTCTTTCCTTCCCTTTCTCCCCTCCTTTCTTAACATCTTTCTTTCTTTCTTTTTTTTCTTTCTTTCTTAAAAATAAAATAAAAAAGAAAGTAAGAAAAGGGGGATGGGAATTAAAAGAAGATGGATTATTGAAAATAGATTAAAATATTGATTTATTTCTTTTCCTTTTCCCTTTCTTATATTTTAGTATCATGATTCAGTACGTTCATTAT